>NC_135502.1:71481346-71608846 GCF_052857255.1 Amblyomma americanum | reverse complement strand
TGATGGTAGTGGTGTTTATGTACTGGCGTGAGTAGCCTCACAGCTCTCTGTCGGTAATTAATCCGCCTGAGTCACAACTGAATGAAGATGTCCTTACCCCTTTCCCATGCAGTCAGTGTCCACTGGCAATTTCAAGAGTATTTTAGGCATTGCTAGCTGCTACGATCATGAACCCTTACAATGCACCTGAAGCTGTGGTTCTTCGCCCACTTACCGTAACTGCTGGGGGTGTTCGCCTGTAAAGCGTGCTTTGTTGCATGCTATTGTGAACGCAGAGAAGCCACACTGCCGACACGAAGGAGGTGAAAGGGGCGCCTATGAACTGAAGATGTCGCATATTATCCTCTGCAGGAATTCCAGACTATGTTCACCGTACCAATTAATCCCATAAGCTGTCCAAAAAAATTCAACCGCAACTTCATCACACCTCGCGTGTGGGTTAAAAGGGCGTCCTCCGTATACAACGGGCTTTTCTCGCAAGCAGCGCTCTATTTTTGCAATCTGTCAGATATCAAAGTACAATCTTGTAAAATGCGCTTCGGTTTCCGTACAACTCATAGCTTTCAAGCTTAAAGAAGGGTTTTGAGGCGGGCTAGTTGGTGGATTTCGTTCATGATTGAACTGCGCGAAAGAAAGGGGGCCAAGAAGAAACACGTACACACACACTACGCTGTGTGTGTGTACGTGTCTCGTCTTGGTCCCCGTTTCTTTCGGGCAGTTCAGTCATGAACGAAATTTCAAGCTTCAACTACATCAGTTGTCTGCACGAAAAAAAGAAGATGCTATTTATTGTAATCTTGTATGACCCGCTCTATAACTGTATCCAGAGGTGTCGTTGAGACTGTCACTCACCTTAGGTACTTAGCTGGAAGGGATAGAGTAAAGCGAATCTTAGAATTAAGGCAGAACTGCTTTTTGTCATCGGATAGCAGCAACTGTCAGGTAATATAAAATTCCTCCGAGAGACAGGGCAACACCCAGCAATATATATCAAGAATTGCAGTGAGGCTTGTGTAGAAATAAAGGATGAATAGGGACTGCTAAAGGCAACTGCTCATCGGTAGTCTTCTAATGCAGTGCGGCTAAATTTAACTGTTGAAGTAACATATGAACAGCAAAAGAGGAGAAAAGGATGTATGGGCGCTTCATCACTTCATTTCGTGATAGTTTTCCTGGTTTTTATAGATACATGAAGCTGAACACGCAGAACAAATGTGCTGCATTTGCTTGATGTTGCATATCGGTCTGAGGACGCTTGGGGGATAAAACAGTGGAAGAAGACGCCGCTCACTTAACATTTAAAGTGAACTGTTGCGGTTAAATTTTCTGCAGAGGCATGCTATATATGTAAATTCTATCCTCCCTGGGCGCTGATTTGTGAAGGCTAAGTAGAAGAATATTTTACTCCCCCCCCCCCCCCCCCCCCCCACCTGGCCGCTTCGTTCAGCAAAGCCACGAATTGTTGGCTGTGCGATAAGCACGAGTACCCCCGATTTATGTCCTGATAGCTAGCAAATAAAGGCGGAAATTAAAAACTTTGTCCCAGTAAATGAGCCGATGGTGAGAGCTCGATCGAGGAGTGAGGTAGGACGTGCAAGGATTAACACGTAATTCCTACTGCTGGATTGGCTCATTTAAGGCGGAGATAAGCGATCAACGGCATCTATTGGAGCGAGAAAATGAGGCGTAACCGGCTTTCAAACGCATGGCCACTGGGGTGAGGGGATCGCTTGGCATGCTTCCTTTTGGAGATACGCGGTGGCTTTTGCAAACATTGTTTTTTCACAAAATTCAATTCTGCCCACTGTCGTGACTTGGTTTTCGTCTCCACTGTCCTTGCTGTACGATTTTGTTTTTTCATATAGCAGTGACGCGAACAGAGAAACTAGGTCACATATTTCGGAGTCTTTTTTTTCATTTATTGACAAGTGCTTTCTACAGCTGTTTTGAAGTGATAAGACAAAGGATCACAAAAACAAAAGAAATCCATTGTGAACCTTTGTACACTTGAGCAGCAAATTATATGCAGGGATATCAAATAAAATGGACAGAGGCAACTAATGGCACTCAAATGTTATGGCATGTATTTTTAGATGATAAATCGGAATCGAAAGCTGGACGTATCTGTACCAACAAGGTACATAACAAACAGAACTCTGAAAATTCAACGAGCGAAAGAGCATAAAATCTGCTGGGTGCGTCTATTCTGCGCATGTTTTTTGGATGGTTTCTTTTTCAGTGTTGATAACATTTATACAGGAGTTCATTTTTAGTGCTGCCACACTCTCCACGCCAAAATTTTTATGGCTGCATATTTTTGGTATATAAGAAACAAGCCTAAGAAATAGCGATGATCTGAAAACGGGATCATTCTACGTTGGAGCAAGGAAATGCTTGAAACCTGAAGACAAGGTGGACGAGCAAACTCGAACGTAGTGGGAATATATGTTGTTATAGTGAATAATAATATAAATCATATCAAATTTCAGATCAATAAACGTGCCCTAAATGCTTGCAGTTTTCTTAATAATACAAACTTCATATTCTACCGCGCTTCAACACTAAGTTAAAACCCTTAAAGTAAAGTAAGCATTTTTGGCCATTTCAGTGTTTTCAGTGCGCGCGCATTTTACAGTGCACCAACTTTTGCATTAAAGGACTCACAATTGTCAATCTTTTCAAATATACGACAAGCCTACCTTCGCTATTAAGAGATTCATATCAACTACTAAACATTCCGAGCTGGAGACGTTTCCTTTTTCATGTAAAGCGATGGTGGTGGTGGTAAAACTTTATTGGGTGCACTGTTGCGAGTTTTAGAGGAGAGTGGAGGGTTTGCAGCCTTCTGAGGTGTCGTTCCTCAGTTCTATCCAGGCCCTTGGCGGGCTCTAGGAACGTCTGCCTACTGAGACGCAGATAGGATGTAATGTCCACTAATGTGGTAATCAGATTCGACACAGGAGTCCCGACAGAGTGATAAAAAATTTCATACGACCATAATTGACAGCATTTCATCTCTCTGCTCTCTGGTGATCTAGCAAGATTGGTTGGCGGTAACGTGTAAACCAAAACACGCTTTAAAGTGAATCGCAGGTTAGTTGGTTAAAGAGAACAATATAAATTCTACGGGATATCTCTGCGACCATCCACTCTTCTATCCGGAGAGCTTTTCATACGTCACGTTACCCAAGTGTGGCCCCAAGTAGACGACTTTAACATTGCAGAAAGAGCTTTGCGTACAATCGCTTGTTTGGAAAGCCTGGCACTCGCTGTCACAGTGTTGCTGCAAAACCTGAGAAGGAAAAGGAAGTATGCGTCGACAGTAAAACGTATTTCGGGTGTTCAGCGTAACATTAACCTCTATTCATTTCAGACATCCTTAATCCTTCGCCTTCTCTGTCACCCTGAATTCCGTCCACCTCCGTACTATCGATAAATAAAGGAGAACATTGAAAGACAGTGCGAAGTCCAAAGCTGTCGGGGTAGGTTCTTTTTCGCTATATCTCCGACAGTGCCAAGATGATGATAGCTACACTGGCGAGCGCAAGAGTTCGCTCTGTTGGCTGCGCGCAGCACATATGTAGAGCGTTCCAGACAAGGCTGGCGCCACGTGTGAACTGGCGCTGCACCATAACCGCTCAAGGCAACGATTTTCGATGGGTTAGAACAAACTTAGCAGAGCGTGACGAATAACTTATCCTCGTTCTGAAAGTATAGAAGGTGGAGTAAGCCATAGTTTTCTTTCACTTTCAAAAAGTGAAAAAAAGGGAGGGTGGGGAACGTATAGAGGTAGAAAAGAGTTTATGCTCCTTGCACTTCCGATATTGTACAATTTTTGCTAACTGGAGCCTTTAACAATGTTAGATGCTTAACCACATTAAAATTCATTTCAACCACTTCTTTAAACTATAAGATAGCAACAAGCATATCTGTAGACCAACACCAATCTGTGACGAAAGCAAGACGGGATGGCGCTCCTTTCGCCGTCTGGTATGAATGGGGGTAAAACGTAGGCTTAGTGCCCATAGATATACATGAAATCAAGTTTTTAACCAGTTTTCTGATTTCACTGTGCAACTATGATCTCCTCCTTTCGTGAAGAACAACCATGTTCACCCTGCGAACAGCATACAAACATTCAGCAAGATTTATTAAATATTGAATGTCACTCTCTCTCTCTCTCTATAGGGACGGGAGAGAACGTACACAAAAGGTTTTGAAATAAGTTATTATAGGGAGGAATAAGAATTCCTAGAAGTTTGTTTGTCCTTGAAAGTACAAGGTTACGTATAGTGGACAGCAGTGGTGGCCGTATCTAACAGTGATAAGAAGTATTTACAGTCGAGCATCATTAGTTTCCAAAGTCAGTAGCTAAATTAGAACTTTAGGAGAAACAGACTCTCTTTCATTTGGTTCAGCATGCTGAAAACCTTCTGCGCTATTGACATCCCTGTCACGCGTCACCTCAAACTGTGCTTAAAGGTGTATGCTTAAGAAAGTAAATTTAACAAAAACGAAGTTATCTTGACGTTGCAGTTTTTGCCAAATTAAATAGTAAGGGCGCGTCTGTTATCACGAATGCCAAGAGAGAGTGGCCGGCGTGAATAATGAGGCCGGCGAGAATAATAAGTCATTGGCTAAAACTCAGAGCTAGCTAAGTAACAAACACACCTGATCAAGGCAACCCTAGTGGTAACAGTAAAATATCTATCCAGTGTCCTTTCTAAGGAAAATTGTGAAACGAATCCAAGAGCGCAGGTCTGGTGGCACTGATTTTTTTCTTGGCTCCGAGCCTCCTGTCTCCCTTCGCTGTCTTCCAGTAACGTCGCTTCGCATCTCACCGAAGTGAAAAACACTGCTGATACTTTCACTGCTCCGCGCTACTTTTGGAGGTCTTTCGCTATCAACTAAAAAAAACTCACAGGATGGTTACGACTACGCGACGCGAGATTCAGTGATAGCTGTTTTGGCATTTAGTCACGTGACCACGAGGCGACGGCGACGGTGATAAGAGAGCCAGAGACGGACGCCTAACAGCTATCGCTGAAAAACTCCTTAGGCTGTCTCGGTCGCTGGATCTTGCTTTTCGCCCCTGCATCTCCAAGGTCGGCGCAGCGCTCGCATGCACTCAAAAGAGCTTAGGTTTGTCTCATGGGCTTCCGTGTGCGACGATTTAGCTAACACCGTGGCGCTCTACTTTCCCGTGGCGTCAACTTTCCCCTCAACTTCTCTGCGCTGAGGAGAGAGTTAGTGCTACAGAAACCATCAAGCTAACGTCGTCCTCGCTTCATCTTTTGTGTCTTTCTTTTTCACCCGTTTCTCCAACTTTCCTCCAATCTTTATTTGCTCGTTTTTTCGAAATTGTGGAGGAAGGCTCCCTTTCGCTACGTGGTTTTTTCACCTATTTATCTTATGTATCTTTTCCTTCCGCACCCGAAGCCTTCATGCAACGTCCCAATGTTTTCTTCTCGCTGACGCATTTTAGGGTCAGGCGTTTAATCCTGCCCTGGCGGACTGTGGTTTCCATGGGTGCAGTGTTATTACCAGCGCCGCTCTTGATGATACTCGGCTTCTAAGAGGAGCGTTGTTTTTTGACGTCGCTGCTTGTTAGTACACATGAAAGACTTTGCTGCGGTTCTGTGAGCACTCTTCTACGAGATGCATTTTGCCTAAGATTCCCTTGAAGGCCTTTTAGGCTCCATGCTCCTGTTTATCTAAGATAAGTTGAGAAAAGAAGTGCTTCTTCTCTGCGCTCCTAAGCTTGATTAAATTATCTTTTTTATGGCAAAAAGCTGGAAACTCGAACTTTATATTGCGATCACCCCATAAAGCTTCGCGAGATATTAAAGTCAGTGCCTCTTTTACTCTGAAGGACAGCGCTCGTAGAGAAAGTTCACAACATTTATATTTGGATCAGCCAACTTTTCCCGATGTCTGTGATGTGGATGCTGCGACGGTCGCACTTAAGTTAGTTGTTCGCTTCATTAATCTGGCGCAATGAGAAAGCGGCTCATCGAGCTCTGCGAAGAAGGCGCCTGACGATCAGCGCCGTTTAAACACCGCCCACTTGTTTCAATCGAGAAGGCTGGGATGAGGCCGTGCTTTGAAACGACCAGCCATTCTGCAGGTCCTTCACCGTTATGTTTCGTGGGCCTCTGAGTCATGTTAAGTGTTCCCGCCTTTGTTTGATAGGCTGATCAATGCGTGTTTGAAATAAACTGAACATGTTGAACTTGTCTATCAGTTTTATGCTCTTAACAATACGCGTTCATTTTCTTGGCTTTTCATGCACAGAATCGAACAGACGTACCCACTCTTTTCGTCTTCTGTGTTACATTCTGAGTTCTGTTCTCTTTAGCTGCTCCTCTCCTCTTGATAGGCACAAACTTAAGTATTCATAAGTCCTGAACAATGTGAAATATTAAAATTCATTTAACAGCGCAGGTCAATCTTCCCGACTTAGCACCCTCCGCATCAGGCCTCCGAAAAAAATGTGTCAGCTGTCGTCATATTGTCCGAGTGCTTTGATTAATAGATGTGAGGTAATGACAGCGTGGAACTTTTTTAATCATTCGGATTTAATCTCTCGAAGTGACACGTGAGGTCAACAAGAAAGGCAGGGCTTGTTCCGCTTAAATTCTTGTAAATCCGGTGGCAAATTTAGGTAAAAGCGCTGTAGGTCTATTTAACTGCAATTAGGCTATTGGTCTATTCTGCAAAACATAGTTTGCAGGCGTATTTCCTGTGGCGTTATGATATCTCTCATCCTCAAGAAAGAAGGCGTAAACCGAGAGTAAAGTTTCTACACACAAAGAAAACGACCTCTCTGTCCGTTTACCATTCTTCTTGAATCAAGCTGGTTCTTTCGAAAGTGCCAGCAAATCTGCCTTAATTTCATTCACGAAGGGCGTTTATGGTGATTTCGCCGAATTGAAAGCCCATCTGTCATTCCACTTTATTTTTATCTCCTCTTTATGGTAAAGTTTTGAAACGCGAAGACCAAAAGTCGCGATTCACTGATACCAGAGCGGGAAAAACCCAAGCTGCCGTGAAATGTGGGTTGAAATCAAGCATACCTAATATGGACAGCATCGCTTTAGCATACCGTCGTCGTTGGAGAATCGACAGGACAGGACAGCGTGGAATGAAAGCCTTGTGTATACATTGGCGACGGACAGGAAAGGGGAGGATCGTCGCCAAGCTCGCAAGCAGAATAGACTTCTCCTTAACTATGTCATGAGCGCATGTGTTTCTCATCTGATGGGCGAAACGTACCATTTCTGGCAGCGTAGTCCGGCAGGTCCAACGCATACCGAGGGGGCTCTAACCGGGAAAAAAAGGCTGCGAGGCGTATCTAGCCATCTCTAATCGGGAGAATAAAGGCAGTGGGGGAAGGCTCGACACATGCAGTACTGGCTGCTCAGAAGCGAAGCGATGCACAAGGGGAATGCCGCTGATGATGTCTTTTCACGTGGCATTCGGAAGTACCCGCTGCTTATTATACAGGGGCGATTTTGACTCATCACTCACGTACACTGCCTCTAACGCGCTCGCAGTATAACGTAGAATCCGTGCCGTAGAGGTGTGAAAAAAAATTTCTTGTGTTCGAAGTCTTCCTCGCGTTTGGCACGCATGTGGGTGAAGGAGGTATCATTAGCGGCTCCTGTAGAGTAAACTGAGGACCAAAATGTCATGTGCCTATGGGGTGAAATAAACAGGGGGGTGGGGCCGAGCGATCAGCGTAAAATCACCCTTAAAAATATATGAGGTCACCACAGATCGGCTCGCTCCTTTCTTTGTTCTAAGAGCACCCCTTTCCTTTTTGTCGTGGCTGTGCAATCCAAAATCATCATTTGCGTATTTGCAATACACCTGACTTCCAGTATCGTGGGCTCAAGAGGGATCAACATTAAAATTGCAAGGTGGCCATAGAGGTCGCGTGAGTCTCATTTGTCTCTTATTCATGTCTGATTATGCTGTTATTGAGGAAAAAGGTGGCTCTGCGCACAGCTTATACGGGCATTCGCAACCTTTTTTTCGTACTGTGTCGCGGTGCGAACGCGGAAAATAAAATCGGTTAGTTTTTTTATTGACTTTCGAAGCCCTGTGTGGCCCCATCGCGGCTCGCCTCTCTTGCACCCTGTGGCTTCGGTCACGCGGCAGCGAACTTCCTGAACCTGGTGGCGTTGTGTCGACTCAGCACCGTGATTTTTCTCATGTCCGATGCTCTTGTTGTGTAAGTGTTATTCAGGGCACTACCTTGGACGACTCACCTTCTGTGCCATGGTAGCCAGCGACGTGCCCACTGCTCCCTCATGAGTCACGCGTCAAGAAGCGCTCGAGCCATGAGTCACAAAGTAACTTTTGCGGCACGCTGACATCACTGTGTAGACGACTTAACTTTTCCCAGACGACGACGAATCTGCGCCTCACGTCAGAGCAAACAGCTATTGCTGTAAGCTGGTATAAGTACTTCGAAGGTAATGCGATCTCATCGCCCGCTTTGCAGCTTCTTCGGCCTCTTTTTTGGTAGGAGTTTAGATGTAATAGATGTAATAGAGTTTAGATGTTAGATGTAATAGTTTGAGATTCTTTTGGTAGATAAATAATTGCAAGTAACACAAAATTCATTCATTGAAAGTAATTTGTCTATCTTTCAGCAAACAAGGAAGATGCCAACGACAGGAAGAGGAAGAAGTAAGAAACAATGCTGTTTTGCATGTGGCTGATTGGAGAGTTTTGATGTCGTACGAGACCTCACGTCGCTCAGTTATCTGACGCGAAACACTTTAATGAGAGCTTTGTAATCGGCAAAATTTCGTCGTTTCTTCACTCCGCTTTCAGAGTTTTAAATAATTATGACAGTTGCGGGATTCTTTAATGTTGTTGCAACGTAGATGCAACATTATATAGATTTGTAATAATTTTTTTGCAGAAGGGTAGCGGATCGGGCTAGTTGGTGCAGATTTGACATTTTCAGAAGCGCTAAAACACCGAGGACGCAGAGGGAACAGACAGGGACGAGCGCTACTTCCAACTGTTTATTTCGTAAAACCGCAAGTGCTTTAAACAGTTCTCGAACGCTTTTATGACACGGCAGTAAACTACACGTGCGAGAATACACAGTATAGCTACCGAGACTAAAAGAACCAAGGAGATAAGTGCACGATTACGTTGATACCCTGAGGAAGGCAAGTTCTTTTTTTGACAATGAAATGGACGGTGAGCTTACACAAGTGCTACCCAGTGATGCTATGTTCTGTGCTTCTATAATCTCTCGGGTTAGTTGATCACGACTACGTCCGATGATGTGGCACTGATTTAACAATGGAGCACAATTGCGGCACTTACTGCAGTGAATGGCTAGGTTGCTTCCGTAGGAATTTTTAACATTGTTGTTGTGCTGGCGTAGCCGGTCATTGAGACAACAGCCCGTTTGCCCGACATACTTTTTGCCACAAGATAGAGGGATGCAGTACACAACACAGTCTACACAGTCCACGTACGCTGTTTGGTGTTTGATACCACATAATTGTTTGCCAGAAGAGTAGGGTTTCGTCAGCTTGCAAAGCTTGTTTAGCTTGTTAGGGGCCGTGAAAACAACTCTAACATCTGCTTTCTGCGCTACCTTTTTTAGGTTGTGTGAAACAGTGTGCACGTAAGGGAGCACAGCAACCTTTTTTCTCTCACTAGACTTATTTGCGATTTCGTCGCGACCGTTCAGGTTCCTAAGGACGCGTTCTGCTACCGAGATCTGAAGTGGAACCGGGTAACCAGCGGCGGATAACCGGTTCACTTGTTTATGAAAACTACGGGGCATGCAGTGGTGACAAGATTTCGTCAATGCATTCCTGAAACAAAGTGCAATCACTCCTCGCTTAACAAGCTTAGAGTGGGCGGAGCGGAAAGCTAAGAGGGGTTTATTGCCGCGAGGTTCGTAGCTCCAGCAAACGTGGTTGTCGGTGAGTGAGAAGTTTATATCGAGGAAGCGGATTTCCCCGCCAGATGGTAGTTCATGGGTTAGTTTTAGTGGGCTGAGATTATTCTGGAAGGCTACTAAAGTCTGGCTAGCTTCGTGTTGAAGGGCTTTCTGGTCACAGTCAATAAAAACTAAAAAACCATCCACAAATCTAAACACCTTAAAAACCTTTGACCCCTCCAGGTACCGCTGGAGGGCTCTGTCATGGTAGCTTAAAAACAGATCGCTGAGCACCGGTGCTATACAGGAGCCTATACATACACCTTCCTTTTGTAGGAAGGGTTGGTTGTTCCAGGAAATAAAAGTATTTTTCAGGTAAAACTGCAAAAGTTCAAGAAAGCCACTACATGAAACCCCGGCATCATTTTGGAAGGGGACAACACCGAAGTGGTCGATGCTGTCTTGAACATATTCTAGTAAAGAAGCATGTGGCAGTGAGTAGTATAAGTCTTTAACATCGATTGAAAAGGCCTGAAGGCTCTTGTCGGGATGGGATGAAACAAAGTCTATTACTTCTTCTGAGTTCTTAACCACAAAGGGGTCGTCAATGCTTAGCAGATTTAGCTTTTCTTGAAGAAACAAGGCCACACACTTCTGCCACGCCCCATTCTCTGAAATAATCACCCTTAAGGGCACGTCAATCTTATGCGTTTTAGCACTGAAAAAAACATCGAGGTGGTTCCGCGGACAATTCTGAATGCCCCTGGTTAGTTTATCTAGGCTGAGCCTGGTGCACAATTTTTTCGCTTCGGTTTTCCGCCTAGAGAGCGAGATCTCACCGTGGGAATTGAAGGTGGCGGAGATAGCCTCCAGCGCTTTCGCGTTGAAACTGTCGTGGGAGAAGACAGCAAAGCCGCCTTCCTTATCTGCCGGTATAACACACATGGACTGTTCCAACAAAAAATTTGCAACGCGTTTCAGGGGAAGTTTGGATGGATTCGGTCTGCTGTGGTTGAGGACGTCAATGCCGTCCAAGTTGCAACGGCTGGCCTCGTCGGAGTCTGGAGCTAACTTGGAAACCCGACGTACCATGGACAGAAGCTCATGACCTGACTTCTTCGTTTCGTAGGCGAACTTGGGGCCAAGGGCCAGGACGTTCTTGATGTCTTTTGTTGGAACAGTCCATGTGTGTTATACCGGCAGATAAGGAAGGCGGCTTTGCTGTCTTCTCCCACGACAGTTTCAACGCGAAAGCGCTGGAGGCTATCTCCGCCACCTTCAATTCCCACGGTGAGATCTCGCTCTCTAGGCGGAAAACCGAAGCGAAAAAATTGTGCACCAGGCTCAGCCTAGATAAACTAACCAGGGGCATTCAGAATTGTCCGCGGAACCACCTCGATGTTTTTTTCAGTGCTAAAACGCATAAGATTGACGTGCCCTTAAGGGTGATTATTTCAGAGAATGGGGCGTGGCAGAAGTGTGTGGCCTTGTTTCTTCAAGAAAAGCTAAATCTGCTAAGCATTGACGACCCCTTTGTGGTTAAGAACTCAGAAGAAGTAATAGACTTTGTTTCATCCCATCCCGACAAGAGCCTTCAGGCCTTTTCAATCGATGTTAAAGACTTATACTACTCACTGCCACATGCTTCTTTACTAGAATATGTTCAAGACAGCATCGACCACTTCGGTGTTGTCCCCTTCCAAAATGATGCCGGGGTTTCATGTAGTGGCTTTCTTGAACTTTTGCAGTTTTACCTGAAAAATACTTTTATTTCCTGGAACAACCAACCCTTCCTACAAAAGGAAGGTGTATGTATAGGCTCCTGTATAGCACCGGTGCTCAGCGATCTGTTTTTAAGCTACCATGACAGAGCCCTCCAGCGGTACCTGGAGGGGTCAAAGGTTTTTAAGGTGTTTAGATTTGTGGATGGTTTTTTAGTTTTTATTGACTGTGACCAGAAAGCCCTTCAACACGAAGCTAGCCAGACTTTAGTAGCCTTCCAGAATAATCTCAGCCCACTAAAACTAACCCATGAACTACCATCTGGCGGGGAAATCCGCTTCCTCGATATAAACTTCTCACTCACCGACAACCACGTTTGCTGGAGCTACGAACCTCGCGGCAATAAACCCCTCTTAGCTTTCCGCTCCGCCCACTCTAAGCTTGTTAAGCGAGGAGTGATTGCACTTTGTTTCAGGAATGCATTGACGAAATCTTGTCACCACTGCATGCCCCGTAGTTTTCATAAACAAGTGAACCGGTTATCCGCCGCTGGTTACCCGGTTCCACTTCAGATCTCGGTAGCAGAACGCGTCCTTAGGAACCTGAACGGTCGCGACGAAATCGCAAATAAGTCTAGTGAGAGAAAAAAGGTTGCTGTGCTCCCTTACGTGCACACTGTTTCACACAACCTAAAAAAGGTAGCGCAGAAAGCAGATGTTAGAGTTGTTTTCACGGCCCCTAACAAGCTAAACAAGCTTTGCAAGCTGACGAAACCCTACTCTTCTGGCAAACAATTATGTGGTATCAAACACCAAACAGCGTACGTGGACTGTGTAGACTGTGTTGTGTACTGCATCCCTCTATCTTGTGGCAAAAAGTATGTCGGGCAAACGGGCTGTTGTCTCAATGACCGGCTACGCCAGCACAACAACAATGTTAAAAATTCCTACGGAAGCAACCTAGCCATTCACTGCAGTAAGTGCCGCAATTGTGCTCCATTGTTAAATCAGTGCCACATCATCGGACGTAGTCGTGATCAACTAACCCGAGAGATTATAGAAGCACAGAACATAGCATCACTGGGTAGCACTTGTGTAAGCTCACCGTCCATTTCATTGTCAAAAAAAGAACTTGCCTTCCTCAGGGTATCAACGTAATCGTGCACTTATCTCCTTGGTTCTTTTAGTCTCGGTAGCTATACTGTGTATTCTCGCACGTGTAGTTTACTGCCGTGTCATAAAAGCGTTCGAGAACTGTTTAAAGCACTTGCGGTTTTACGAAATAAACAGTTGGAAGTAGCGTTCGTCCCTGTCTGTTCCCTCTGCGTCCTCGGTGTTTTAGCGCTTCTGAAAATGTCAAATTTTTTTGCATTACCGTAAATACGGCTAGTGCGTAATATCTGGCAAAACTCGGTCTGTAAACGTTAGCGTTCGGCCGTGGATATCGCTAACAATACATATTTTGTCATGTGAACCGCGTGTTTTGTTTACTTCTCTTTAACCGCAGCTGGTGTTTAGTATATGTCACTCGCAGGGAGAGTAATTTGAAAGCACGAAGTGCACAATTTTATTCATCGAAATAACTTTGCGCTTTCTGTCCCGATGACGTCTCAAGCAGACATAATTTTTATTTCACCGGTGTAATAACCATCCAGTCATTCGCTAAAAGGAAGGAAGAAAGATGACATTAATAAATTTTTATAATATGTGCCCTAGAAGTTATGTTACACGCCGAGAGTACAGTAGGCGATCTGCTTACTACCAGAGCTACCTCAAGCACATTGTAGGCCGATGATCTACGCCCAGCAGCTCGACAGTATTCGCCATGGTATCAATTGGAGTATTATTCTTGTAGCTTCCTAATTAAGAGTTTCAGTCGTAATCCTCTCTCGCTTTAATTCCTGCTCTGATGGCCAAAGTCTGGCACTAGCTGACTGAATAAACAGCGCAGCACGGCCAGCGCTCCGGCTCGACCGAGCCAGCATTGGAAGAGGGGGGTCAGAAATGAGAGAACAACGTGGTCGGCGGAGTTAGATGGCCATCGCGGAAATAGGTCGGCGCGGAGATACCAGAGCACTCATTGCATAGCGCTGATCTTCCCTGATTCTACAGGACATGAATGCGTAAGTGATGAACTTCGCCGACCCAGTAGCCATGTAGCTGCCTCAAAAAAATAGTTTAAAGTGCGCCACGCTACTTGCGCTGACGTTACAGTTACGTCTTTCAATTTCTTTATTTGCCACTAAACTGTTCAAATTAACGACAGAGTTTTAATATCTAGACCTGAAGGTGCTCGAGCTTAGTTTTTTGTTGAAAAACCGCCCGCATGCATGCCGTACATATCCATTCTGCACGCCGTCTAAACTCTACCTGCAGTGCTCTTGGAGTCCATCGAAATGATTAAATAGATACAGCTGTAAAAGCTTTTAGCAGTAGGCGTAGCCAGAAATGGCTGCGAAGCTCGAAGTGTTTTTTGTTCGGAGAAAATGAAAGCTGTGAGGAAACTGCTTCATTTTTCTGTGTTCAGTTGCGTTCTTAAAATAAACGTCCGAGAAATGCCATCTTTTTTAAACAAAGATTCGCTCTACAATTGACTTCTTCAGTCAGCTTTTTCGCTTTCCTTACAAGAATGACGAGCGGGTGGCGATTGATTTTTCATTTTCACTCACACTGACCATTCTAGTATTGATCAGTCTCTACAAAGACCCACGTAACAATAGGGCAGAAACTACGATGCGTACGCTACATACAACGTTTACCGTGCAGGAACTGGCTGCGACAAAGCGTGCATCCAGATAACGATCTGTTTTGCGATGCCATTCACTTTGTGGAGTATGGCATTGTGGTGGTGTGCCCGTTCGTGACCGTTCGGCACCCGGCGAACAAAGGGAGACAGCTTCTTTTTTAGCCTGGCGTAGTCATTAAACCCAGTGTTTGTGCAAGAGAAGAAAAATGCGGGGGTGCCCTCACAAGGCAAATTAATAGAAATAGCGATAAAAAAATTAATACTTGTACCACACAATCCAGCGTGCGGCGTGGTAGTAGTAACTGTAAGAAAAATGTCGTGTAACATGACACCTCAAGCAGGACAAAAATGACTTAAGCTCGAGAAGCGATAAGAAGCAGCCGTCAGCTATACAAAGAGTGTGGAACCTTTTAGTGTCCTGTGATCGAAACAATACGCATTGTAAATGCACGAAAATATCTTCTTAATACAATAACGAATTCTCTGCAGCTGCTTCCAAAAGTCGTAGGAGAGAATATGTGTTCGTTTCAGCAGTTGTTCATTTTTACCTTACGGACCATGCCGCGTCATAGGAGTACATTGGTTAAGCACATGAATCGGATAAGAGGTTTTTGCATAAAAAATTCTCGAAGCACTTATAAGTGACCGCTCTAGAAACAGTATTCTGCTTCAGATAACAGGTGGCGTTATCGGATCAATATGCCTTTCCGAGATTTTTCATTTTCGCCTCTATTAATTCATAGTTTTCTGTTCAGGTGTCTGCACGTTTCAAAAACTTTCTTAAGATGTTTTGCACCGATGTTTTTAAGCGTTAAAAACTGCATTATGATCGTTTTCTGCACAGACGTCAGGCTTTGAAGTGTTACTGCGCACTTTGTCTTCCCGCTAGAAAGCTTGTACATTATGTGCAATTCTTCACTTCGATAAACAATAGTGCACTAGATTAATGCACTACTTGCGCACTGGCAAGATTATCTCTCAAACAAACTATGCACTACAGGAATTTAAAATCTTTGCGTATAGGTGTCTTTTTACAGATCAAGGCTTCCTCCGATGTAATCTCATCTTTGTACTTGGCATGACTGGGAACGATTTCTAACGTACTTCTTGAGCTTTTATTTATATACAGGACGTTCCGCCTCAGACTCTTAAGAATTTTTAAAAATATGTTGTGTTTTCTTTCAATTGGAACTGCAAGATTTGTCACATCGGCGTAAACGTGCTCGTTTAACACTGTTCCATAAGCTTTATCACCACCCATTCCTTCGAAGTGATTTGTTTCAGTCACCTCAAGCCATCTTTCCACGCCATGATCATTCGTTCAAAATTAAACTCGTAAAGTGTCATTCATCGCCTTTTCCATTCATTCATTCCCCGTACTATCATTGAATGGAATAGCTTATTATCAGTCATCAGTACAGAAACTGACATCAAAAAATTCCTAGTTTCTTTGATGTGACGGAAATGTGTAAAATTTGGTGTTTTTGTTTGTGTGCATTTTTACTTTTCGTGTTATGCCTTATGTTTTAACGCCGTTTTGTTTTGTTTTTTGTATTGCACTTTTTGCGGACATGTATCGCGTTTATTAATGACTGTATCGCTTCCCTCCCCCCTTTATGTAATACCTTCTTCTGGAGGGCCTTTAGGGGTAACGTGAATAAATAAACAAATAAATTAGAAGAGCGCTTTTTTCGGCATAATATTGTCACCGGTATAGTGGATTTAAACACAACTAAGACTTGTTAACTAGCAGGCTGGATAACTATCACTATTAGGCTCTTTATTTATTGAGTGGCGTATAACCTACCGTAATTAAGATCCGTACCAGCTTTCATAATTTTGTTCAGTCACTGTGGCTGAACAAATTTGGGCAATTTCTCGCGCCATTCTAAAATCGCCCGCCTGTGGAGAGCGAGCAGCAACGTCCATCAAATCCCGTCATTTCGTGGCGCACGTGACACGGGACAATTTCTGCCCTGCCTGCGCTGGAGGGGCGAAGTGGCGAGGAAGCAGTGAGCTTCGCAACGCAGATGGTGCAGAGAATCTCATCTCGTACGCGCGCCCCGGAGAAGCACGTTCGATGAACGTCGCTGATCGATATCCACAGGTGCACGATTTTTGAATGACGCGAGATATTACTCTAATTAGTTGAGCCAAGGTGGCGAGCGAATCTCCTTTTTAAATTCTAAACACTTATATTACCAAGTTACCAAGTTTACAATTCATAATTTATTGACCAGCCTATTAGTTAGCACGTCTGAACTGTATTCTGATGCACTACATCGCTACTAATGCTATGCCCAAAAAAGCGCCACTCCGATTTTAAACAGCCTATTTTTTAGTCTGCTGACAGCCTTTGACATACTGTCCTGTATGCCATAGTTGCCGACTTATGACCAAACGCGGTGTATCTGTGGCTTTGATGTTCGGCTCCTAGTTCATCCGAAGGTCGCTGGTTCGAATCCAGACGCGCGGCGGCCGTGTTTTGATGGAGCGTAATACAAAGACGCCTGTTCACTGTGATTTTCAGGTGCACGTTAAAGAAACCCAGGAGTTATAAATTAATTCCGGGCCCCCGTGTTCCTCTTAGCCGATTTTTCGCTTTGCGACGTTAAACACCACAGTTTCCAATTTACCATTTTTTTTTTTGCAACTTAACACCTTTTGTTTGCAGCACGTCCAAATCTATATTTTCTAGAATGATTAGCCATAAGCCTAAATGTGATCGCGCCTTCAATGTTTTGTGAGAGAAAAGGAAAGAAAAGAAAACCATTTGTGCAGCAGCTGCCTCATAATGCAGTACTAACACCGATGGACGAAAACGTAATTTTTTTCGCAGAAATATTTATCCGCCTTCAATAACCTTTTCAGTGGCTTACCCGCGTTTAATTAGAGGAGGATTAATTTTGTTTAATCTGAGCTTTGTACCTCAGCACTGCTAGTGTTTAGAAATGCCGACCTCGGGCCATCCATTCCTTGACTGATAGGAAAGAAGATATTGAGCATGCTCTATTTTCGGAATAACCGGTCTGGTGTAGTAGCCTACATTATAGAGCACCGAGATGCTTTCTGAACAGCAGCGTGACCGACCGACATTAACACGATGATACAACGAAGGTGAGAGAGATAGCACAAAAGAAAAGGAACATAACCTAAAAAGAAACACGCGATTGATTATCAAATATTTCTTCCTATTTGAAAGTTGGAGCTTCAAGAATAGATACAAAGATGAGAATAAAATTGATGGTTTATTTTGCGTTGTTAGTCCCAATGCGAATTTGGAGCGCTAGCAGTTTGGTTTTCTCTTCGGTTCCGGTGTTCAGATTTAGTGTTCAAAGAAGCAATTTGTTGGGATAGCGATAATAGCTGAAGGCCGATAAATGCGAAATTGGTCATTCTGTACATAAATAAGAGATCCCCGGCAGTCTTCCTACCAATGCTGGCGCAGTGATGCAGCGGTCAAGCGATGCACCACTGCCCTTCTGTGGAAGGTGCTGCCATCGGCGGGACCTGAATTGCTTGGGTTGGGTTGCGACCCAGGTTGCTCTTCCAGAGTTGCCTCTCACAATTAACCGAGCTGCCGCCTGACACGGTGGGCAGGGAGCAGCCTTCCACAAAACTGGCTTCAGAGAAGCATAAAAACACAAACCGGTTAAATGCGGGAATGCCCACATAAGAGCTAGCGCACTTAGGTAAAGCATAAATGCCATGTATACACCCTGACAACGCACTTACTTGTGCACTCTCTTCCCTCCACACATGCATGCACGCACGCACAGGTGTTAGGCGACCCTTTTAAATCTGTGCAAAGGAACATATTACCTTTTGGCTTGGCATGCTAAAAAGGTCCTGCATTGCTATTCATTTTTTCAAATTACAGGGAAGCGATCATAACAAGCAATTAACTTCGCACGACTGACGCTTCTAACATAAGCAACTGTACGCGAATTCTTTTGGCCAGTATTACGCGAGTGACGGTCTCGCCCGCCATAATTAACAGTAAAATATTCTGCAAAGCAATGTACGTGATATGACGTATACGTTTTATGTACACCAGTATACTTCATCATTAAAGTTGTTCTGAAAGGGGCTCTGAGTAAATGTGCGGTATGTATGGATTTTTGAAAGACGCCGCTTCAGGAGTAACCTCGAGCAAAATTTTTTAATGTGTTTGTTAGAAGCTTAGTTAAGTGGTTTTTTCATAGAAGGTTGTGGCCAACTACTACACCAGGGTGGCCAACTCCTGCTCTGGTGAGGGAGCGCGTTGTTGGTTCTGGTGACAGAGAGGAGGAATACTGGAACATATCTATAAAGACTCCAGAGCTACCATAGTCCTTCATAAAGTCAACGTTAAAATTTCAAAAAGGAAGGGCGTCAGGCAAGGAGACACGATCTCGCCAATGCTATTCATCGCCTGTTTACAGGAGGTGTTTCGACGCCTGGATTAGGAACAGTTCGGGATAAGTGTTAATGGAGAATACCTAAGTATTCTGCGATTCGCTAATGACTTTGCCTTGCTAGGTCACTCAGGAGATTGACTGCAAAGAATGATCAATGAGTTATACAGGCAGAGCACAACGGTTGGTATAAAAATTAACATGCAGAAAACCAAAGTAATGTTCAACAGTCTCGCAAGGGGGCAGCAGTTCACAATGGTAGCGAGGTGCTGGAAGTTGTACGGGAATGCGTCTACTTAGGGCAGGTAGTAGCCGCTTATCTTGATCATGAGAGGGAAACAACTAGAATAATAACAATAGGGTGGAGCGCACATGGCAGGTTCTCTCAGATTATGAACGGCAGTTTACCAATATCCCTCAGGAGAAATGTATACGACAGCTGTATCTTACCAATACCCACCTACTGTGCAGAAACGTGGAGGCTTACGAAAAGGGTTAAGCTTAAGTTAAGGACAACGCGGTGAGCTATGGAAATAAAATGGTAAGTGTAACGCTGAGGGACTGGAAGCGGGCAGAGTGGGTGAGGGGACAAACGCGAGTTAATCACAGCCTAGTCGAAATCAAGATGAAGAAATGGGCTTGGGCAGGGCATGTAATGCGAAGGCAAGATAACCGCTGGTCCTTAAGGGTAACGGAGTGTATTTCAAGAGAAGGCAAGCGTAGCAGGGGGCAGCCGAAAGTTAGGTGGGTGGATGAGGTTAAGTTTGCTGGAATAGGGTGGGCGCAGCTGCTAAATGACTAGGTTAATTGGAGAGACATGGGAGAGGCCTTTGCACTGCAGTGGGCCTAGTCAGGCTGATGACGATAATAGAAGGTTATTTATCTATTGTCAAAACCTGGATTTCAACGTCTTCCCGTATTTCCCTCTTTTTTGGTAATTTTTTGCGCGCCCAAAGGTCGGCGCTCCTCCGCCGGCCTCACCCACCCGGCCTAACCATCGGCTGCTGACACGCGCGGGAATTTCCCAAAGGGCGGAGCTTCCCTACACGTCGGAGCGATAGGGCTGACTGGCCAGAACATAGGTAGCTGCGTGTTGTGCGATATAATCTAAGCAGTAGTCATCTCTTAAGAGAGTTACACAGGAGTGTGTGACGAATAATGGCCCGAGTATGAAAAAGTCGCTGGAAAGGGTTCGCCAACTTTCGCAACCTATTGCATTTTGCCTGCTGCGTGTAGAAGAGTGCTTATTATTTAGCTCAGGTGTACATGACAACACAGTGTAGTGATTTAGCGAGTTTATTTACACTCATTAAAACGTGCTTCAGAGCCCCTTTCTGTTTACTTGCCACGGATAGCTCTCCTTCATTTTCAGAGCCCTGAGCAGAAGAATCTACGTAACAATAGGGATGAGTTTTGCGGCCAGTTCGGCAGCAGCTTTCACGAAATGTCCACAGCCACTGCATAAATTCTAATGTTTTGTCAGTAGGTCGATCGGTCGGTCGCGTTATAGGGTCTAACTTCCCAAAGCAACCTTATTATGAGGGATGCCGTATTGGAAAGCTGCATATGATTATAATACCTTTGGTTCTTAAAAGCAGGAAGGTTAACTTGTCAAAGCCTCATTTTCTTCCGTAGACGTGCGCAAGGGTATGAAGAGTAAGATATGAAGAATGGAAGATCAGAGCAGAGCATAGTTGGGGCAATTACTCCGTGAACGCAGAGGACAAACACAGAGTCTACAGTATGGAGCCCAAGCCTGTGCCCTTTTAGTGTTTGCAGAGCATCTTGATGTTTTTATTCTCAGATGGAGGTGGGGTTAAATACCCGAAGATTTTGGCTTCCTTAAAGAATCAGTCTGCGGAACGCTGTATCCACGAATGCTAACTCACGGTCGAACCAAGGGCAGTCAGAAAGTAGCTGCGCACTTTCCTCTTAGCCCCCTAAATGCTCACGTGCTTGAGAGTCCGCCATTGCAGTCATGCGGGTGTGGGTATTTGTAAATGCCACTCCAAGCCACAGATGACGCAACAGCGCTGCATCGCAGAGAAGAAGACCGGACGGTTGCCTCAGTTGCAGGAATGGGTCGTAGTAAAAAGAAGGAGCTTGAACATTTAGTCTTTGAAACGTGTGTCCTATGAAGCTAGCGCCCTTGTGAGAACCCCACATCACGGTGCACGTCTTCAACCAGCACCACACAATTCGCGTTTCGGGAAACATTCTTTTTCGGGCATGCCTGGTACTTCTTTCGGATGAATTTAATTTTTCTTTGCGGACAGGCGAACGCTAGCCTTTTTCGGTTTCGCCTTAGAATGCAGACAAAGGTCCAGTATGGAGCAAACAGCGGATGAACTACGTAAAGCAGTCATTTCCTAAGCAAGAAGATATAGAAACTAATCTTGTATGATCCGGTTTCTTTATGATTTATGGAAGTTTAACGCCCAAAGCGTTTTAGGCTATGACGGATGCCGCAGTGAACGGCTAGGAAATTTCGACCTCCTGGGGTTCTATACCGTGCACAGATATCGCACAGCAAACGGGCCTCTAGAATGTCGCCTCCATAAAAATTCGACCGCGCGGCCGGGATAGAACCCGTGTCTTTCGGGTCAGCAGCCGAGCGCCATAAGCACTGAGCCAAGGTGGCGGTCAAACATATGAACCATCGTGAAACTTTTGTTTTACGCTTGTTAGTTGCGCCACTGTTTTTAGTCAGCAACTCATTATTTTCTCTCAGCATAAACCGCAGTGTGCATTAGACTTCTATCGAACCTAGCGGTTTGCACTAACCATTGAATTTCCCGCTCTATCGCGGCGGATTCTGAAGCACAGCAAGCTTGTCTAGTGCGTAGTTCGCGTATTTAATGTTCTTCGCTATTCTTATCTGTACAGCTTCTTTCTAAATTAGGAGATCAAAGAAGAGTATCAAGCGCACGAGCAACCGACGAGAAAACCATGCCGTACCTCACAAGCTATTGCGCGAGAACGAGACCTAAAATTGTCATTGTTTCTTCTTTCCGGAACATCGTGGATGTCACGTTTCGAAGGAGGCGAGTCGAAAAAAGGGCCCGTGTGCTTTGCGATGCCCCCCCGCACTCCTCGCAGCCCATAAGACATTCGATGATGCTACGTGAGCGCCCAGAGCTACGACAGCCCAAACGCACAGCTGCCGACACGCAATCTGTCAAGAAAAATGGTGAAGCAAGGGAGATAAATGGCGTGAAAGAGAGAAAATGCCAGCGTATAGATGAGGGGCAAGGGGCAGAGAGGTCCGGATTGCTGTAGCTGAGAGCGCGGCCCCGTCATGGCGGGGGAGTAGGGGGGAATTGGCGCGGGCGACCTGCGGCCGCTCACGAGGCCACTACGCTGCGCCTCCTGGAGAATCCCCGGAGGAGCCGGATCCATGGCGATATCTCAACCACGCGGGAGCAAGAACGCTGGCGGAAATGCGCGAGCATCAGTGACGGAGGAGAGAAAGCACCCGGATACAGCGGACCATGAGAGGGCGCAGCAGGTATGGGCCTACAGTACAGAAGGCTCGGCAGGACGACGGAGTGAGCGGACAAGTTACACCTGCGGCTATTTCTCGAGCAACAAGACCTTGACGGCGCATGCTCTCGGCACAGGACGCAGTCTCATCCTTGTCTGAGCTTGACGCGTGGTGCTGAAGGAGCAAAGGAGTGTATGCAGCGGCGTGAAACGACGCCCTGGTGAGCGGAATGGCCTACTGCGTTGTTATAGTGGAATATTTTTTAGGAGCATGAGAAAAACGATATGAAAAAAAATTAAATTCCAACCGCTTCCCACACAGCTCTCATTGGCCACGTTCGATCGTTCTTTCTGTCACCAGTTTTGTTTCTAAAGGCTTAGTGACCACCTTTTAATCACTGTCGCACAGCCGCAGCACAAAACAAAGAATCTCTGTAATGGCTCATTGACGCAGTTGTGGCGGCGTCTCGAGGGACGCCGTTAGGACCACGTTTGCCTCCTCTCTGATTACCCTCCTGTTTCCCGCCGTCGCGATATTGCTCGAGATTTTTGCGCAGCGGTACGTCTCCGAGTCAAGTTTCATAATCGGCAATCCACACGTAGGCTGCCTCACGGATCGTTAGCCGCATCGAGAGCACCGGTCTGGAGCTCATTTCGAAAGTGGGAACGTGCACCGGTGCTGCTGTCGTGATTTCCGGTTTGAAAAACAATGATAAGCGGCACTCGCGTTGCACTTCTCTTTGAAGCTCCGCAATGTCTCCTTCTAATGCGTCCGATGAGTGTAGTATGATTGCTACTTATAGGAGCCCGAGCTAGACGCTTCCTAACTGTTCGGTTATTTCGCAGTTCTTTCCTTTCCTTGATGCGACAACATTAAAGCCCCAATATAGAAAAAAGTCCTCCATTTTGTGAAGCCTGCCACCTGATGCGGTTGGCAGGCGGCAAAGGAGAGGGAGTAAACTTTTATTAGCTTCGATGGATTACGCGGGTTGTTCGCCCACGTTCGGGAGATCCATGTCAAAGACGGCTCTCGAGGCTGAGCTGATCAGCTACTGCTGAAGGGGGAACCCTTTGTCAGCCATCTGTGCCTCCTACTGATCATGGCTAAAATCCTGAGAATTATAAGCCTTATGTTACGCCGGGCAGTTCTAAGCCATGTGGAGGGTGTTGGAAATCTTTCCGCTGGCCGGACACGCATTAGTGGTGTGTTGCCCAGTACAGATCTTATTGCATCGAGCTGGGTTAAGTAGTGTACGGGCAATGTAGAAAGAGAGAAATCCATGCTACGGGAAGAACCCAGGGGGTGGCTAATTGGACGGAGGAGATTCTGACGCGGGTGGAGAAATCCGCAACCTAAGGGTGGTTGCCACGAGAACAACCCCACGGGTGGGTGATATGGAAGGTGCAGGATGAGCAGGAAATTAAGCTGAGAAGAAGATCGGAGATAGCAGAACGGCGCGCGTACGTTGGATGACACTCTCCCATTGAAATGGATGTGCGCGAGGTACCTCCAGAACCGAGTGTCGATGAATACGGGAAATAGGACATGGAACAGAAGACCAAGTTACAAGGAAGTCGAGTGTAAAGAAGTAAAAGGACCGCAGTTGTGTGTCAAGTTTTTTCCTTCACTTGTCCTCGTCACCAAGTGCTGTTTATCTGGCAAAGCGTTCCGTAAAATTAGATGTAAATAAATGTGTCTGAGGTGTCGTGTCATGCAAAGCCAAACAAAAGTATTATGCCATGCATCGGATCGGCGCACCTATCGCCTTAAAAATTTTAACCTCCCCGTCTCAGTAAGGAAAACAATTAAAAACAGACAGGAGGCCAAGCACACCAAATGCGGGATTCTTCAAGTTTGCCAACATAAAATGGTAAAACTCGAGTCTCATTTGGTGGCTGGTTGGAGAAAAGCTTGCGGTCTGTCCTTATTACGCTTACACTACTACACTGTAGGTATGCATGTTTATGCATAGCGTCGTGCTTAGTTGACATGCTTAGTTGCCATGCTTAGACATCGAGCGTTGTCAGTACACAAGCTTTTATGCACCCGTTTCATTGCACTCGGTTTTGATGCCGTCACCCAGGACGATGACCAAGTGTTCTGGCGATTTAGACGCTGCAGTGCGGCACGCCTCACAGCCAGCGAAGACAGCCGCTCGTCCGTTCCAGGCGGCGATGCAGAGCATTTCATTTGGCGCTTCCTGAGAGCTGGGCCACTCTGAAAGCGTTTCGAATGGTTTGGCGGTTTCTGAGTTCTGCGTGTCTCCCCCAACGGCTTTAAATCCCAGACAGATGCGTAAAAAGCGTCCAAGACGTATTTCTGTGTGTTTGACGGCATCGCCATGCGTGTTACCCAGTGACAACGGAAGTGGAACTTTGCCCTAGACACGGCCTCTGTGCACGCGGTACCTCGCATGGCTTTTGGGGGGACGTTGAAAATACGGCTCTCGCTGTGAAGAAGTTGCAACGTTTTTAAAGGGACCCGCTTTGGTCTCCTCGTGACATTGTCCATTCATGGGCGGATAAACTTCCTCTCTTGTATGGTGTATTTTATATAAATTATTTCATTTCTCTTCGTGCTTTGCTGAGCATGAGATGAACGCCACTTTTCAGGAGCGCTGTAGTTCCTCATTGCGGACCAATTGCATGCTATTACAGGATCAATTGTGCCCTTTGCACAAGCTTCTCTCATCTGCAAGCGAGCTGCAAAGAACAGCAATGCCGTCTGCTCGCACGGCATTGCTCAGACGGCCTCAGCGCGCAACCGGCCTCAGCGCAAACGGCCTCAGCGCGCCGCGTAGCCAGTACCCATTCTGGCACCTAAAAGGCGAGGGTTCAAATCCCACTGAAGTTTATCCATTTCTGCGTTCTATGGAAGGACGGACAAGAATATGCGAACAGCAAAAGGTTAAAATGTAGCCGCAAATTCATTCCTGTATTAAAAAGATTATGTCCACCTTAACTGAGTTAAAAGGGAAACAATACACCCCCCACTCCCCACCGATTCTTTTTCTTTGGATTGGTTTTGCAACCTTTCGATGCCATTATACCAAAATTAGAGGAATGCAAACTATTTCATATATGAACGATGCGATGTGCGGCGAAGCTATTTTATCAGCATACAAGGCGAGAAAGCAAACATAACGAGCTGCCAAATGCGTATATTCCACGCTCTATATCTTGAAGCACGATGCTGATTCAGGAATTTTATAAGCTGGTTTCGCCCTCTCTGTCGAAGGCTTAGGAAATGGGTCTCTGACTCTACCTTGAACAGACAAAAAATACCTTGTGCCATGGCGCTCTTTGGCCGCAGATGCCCTTGCGCCGTAAAAATTCACTATGTTCATCATCGAATGTCCATTCCTGAGGGTTCATTCAGAACAAGGTTTTCACTGCACGCTCTGAGCATTTAAACATGAGTATTGCTGGGTTGTTCTCATGGCGTGCGTTCTAACAGGCCGCGTTCTAAATATAGCGACATGACATCTTGGTACCTTCTTGCCAAACGCCTTTATTTTGACCGATTTTGAGGCAACACTCACCAAACCTGTCTTTTCGAGAACCGTGCCTCACCTAAGTATTTATAAAGGTCATATTTTTATAAAGCCATTATTTTTCCTCCTCAATTCTGCTTCCCACCTACCAATACTCTCTTCCACCTGTGACGTCACAGCTGATAGCTTGCAAGCAGTGTGCATCAACAAGTCCGAATCAAAGACGGTGCTAAACTAATGCAATAAACCGGATGAAGGAAAACTTTACAAGATGCGATCTTCTGATTAAAGCCAGCGCTTCACAAACCTCATTAACACGTTAGCTGCTCCGGCGCTTCATAGTAGCTTAATGAGCACATTAATTGCCTCCGAGTGATGCTGCGCAGTGGTTCTCATTAGGTGGAACGAGACAAAGTGACTGCGGCGTTGAAATATGCCAGCTGTTGCAGGTGAAAAAAATTCAATGAGGCTGCAATTTAATTCGCGATCAATGCTGGAACAACGTCAATGCATGATTCTGATGATGAATGCGTAAGAAAAAAAGAGGCTAATTATCCCCTCCGTACAACTGGGTTCCTATCTCTTTCATGCAGTTCTAGTAAACGTGTTTTTTTTTTCATTCAACCATCGTCTAGTCATAAAAAAAGAGGCTGAATATTTTGCGGATTGATGCAGGGGCTTCGAATGATTTTCTTTCGCGTGTGGCTCAACTGTAAAGGTGGGAGGAAAAACAAAAAAATATCAGTTGCGAAACTGGAGTACCTATTATGCACCACAGAGGCAGAAACGCTAATAGGCAGCACAGTTAGGTTGTTTTCTTTTGTTTTTTTTTTCAGTCAATACGGGCGAACATACCTTGCGTGTGTGTATACAGCGATAATGCTGGAGAATGAAAGAAGCTTGCAGAAAAATGCGCTGCCGCAGCCCTTTTCGTTGAAACATTAAAATCGAATGTTCCCCGAGCTGATGGTTAGGAATACTTACATCAGATGTGCCAGTGGCGCAGCGTTCATTTGCTGCATGGTGCACGGCAAGTAAGTCTCTTGGAGTGGGGTTGTTTTCTCGTAAAAATGTTATACCCTGGAAGGAGATTGGAGAGAAACCAAGGCGGTTGAACCTTGTTATGTCTATAGGCACTCTGTGTACTGTGAAAAAAAAATAAATAAATTAGACGGGACGCCAAAGCTCCACCTTAACGTATGTCGCGATAGCGTAATGGGCTAATTTTAATAAAAGCAGAAGGGCATTCTCCCTTTAGATTCATATATCTCTGAGAGTCCTCATACCGCTCCTGGCACAGTGGTGTAGCAGTTAAGCGATGCGCCACCGCCCTGCGATGGCAGGTGCTCCCAGTGGCGGGCCTTGTGCGATCCATGTTGCTCTTCTTGAACGGCCAATCATTAATTTAATTGCCACCTGCCAGGGTGGGCAGTTCGCTCACTATTCGGTGGGCAGATTGTGATTATTATGAGAGAAAAGGAGGAGAGGTCGGCCAGGGGTAACTTGATCCTTGCCTGCTACTCCACAGGCCAAGGTGGCGTGACCTAGGTGACCAACCTGCTTCCTAGTTTTCTGTTTGGGAACCACATAGCACAGCCATGCTGGTGATTTTTCGCTCACAACGCTGACAACGCCGACACCGAATTTTCTGGTGCATGGGGCCTTTACCCCTATGGCGTTAATACAGTAAAACTTTGTACGTAGTGCGGAACATTTGTATCAAGCGTTGTTCATTAACTCACTAGCGCTTTAATGGCTGAGGGTTTGATACCCGGGTCGCTAACTGAACTGGTAGCTTTGGGATTAAATATTATTAACTAAGTAGAGCCATGCAGCCGGCCTAAGTGGCTTGGCTTACCGTAGTGAAATAACAAAGTGGAACGAGAGAACAAAAAACTCTGGGTGTTATCGCGAACCATCACCACCATTCATTGAAGAAAAGCAGCGAAAACTCCGGAATGGCCACCTCAGGATGGCTCGGAGACAGCTATTGAAAGGGTTCAGTGGTTAATACCAACGCACTTACCCTCAAAAAAGAAAAAGTTAGGAAACACTCAATTACATTGCGTGTATAGAAAGGGATAGGTCTAAATTCCACAGTCCGCTTGTCCCTTTGCTCCACCTCCGTCAATAATACTTGTGTCATACGCTGAGCCTGTGAAGCCGCCGGTGCACCATCTTCAGCGACGTATTTTCTTGGTCGCCCTCTCTGCTTGCCAGAATGTTCCCCTATGGTGGACACACGGCGCGCTGACTCTGGCTCCATTCCAACATGATAAGCGGAGCTCTCCAGGCGTTTGCCCTGCAGTGGGAGTAGTCAGGCTGATATGATGATGGTGATGATATCCTGCCTGCGTTCTTCCCTCTCCTGCGTTCTTCCGACACCACAGGCCAAGACGGTCGCAACAGCGCCGAGCGCTCCCGCACGTCTGGCATCGAAAAGAGACACGTATTTATATCTCCCTGGTGGTAGCGCGCTCCCCCTCTCGCGGCTTTCTGGCTTCCGCGGCTTCACTGAAATTTGCCCCGGGAAACTCCTTATAAACCTATTATAAAAAAACACTTGGACGCTTTTCAGCATAACACGTTAATGTGGGCGCGCATATGAATGCGCCGCTTAAAACTAGACAAAGATGCCCAGTAGATAAAACCATTCCCAAGAAAGTAAGCGCATGATTTCTTCTACTTATTTCGGCTTCGCTCGACAGAGGAGCTCCCCTTTCTAGTGGTTTGAAAGCCCTTGCATTATCTGTTACCAGCTGGTCTCTGTGTCGACGCATGACACATGAGACGGCGAAGAAAGGTTCCCAGCCGCAGGCATGTGAATAAATATACAGGCTAGATGGAAGCTGCGATTTCAGCTGTGAAGCGCTCCAGAACATTAAGTAATGAATTCACGCAATTCTAAACTATATGAACCGATGATGCTGGGTGTGCTCCGAGTCTCCAATACCCTGCAGCTCCTGGCTGCTTGTTCTTCGTACTTTTCTCCTGCAAGAACAGCACAAGCGCCCTTCTATTAGGGCGAAAGCCTTTGATGGCTCATACTGTCGCCCGTCCGTTAACAGAGGGTGTCACACGTGTTAACACGGGAACTCAAAAAAGATAAGAGAAAACCAATAGTTGTTTCAGGTAGAGGAAGAAAAAATTAACCTAGGAGCCACGTTTGGTGACTGTAGAGTAATTATTTATATAATTATAGTCAAAAATGTCAAAATTAGGTCGAAATAGCGCGGACGTTAATATAGCCACCGGAATGACGTGACGTCACATCCACCGGAAGAAGTCACGGCATAGTGAAAATTTTCACAGAATAGTTGGAAAAACGTCCAATTTGTGTCAAATTAGATGAAAAAATGTGTAATTAAGCGTAATTAATACTTATGATCTCCGAAGTATGTGTAATTTGGGTATCGATATAGCCACGGGAACACTGATACGTCACATCTACTGGAAGTCGTCACGGCGTAGTGAAATTTGTCTCAGAATGGTCGGCTTTCGCCTCTCAACACTTAAGTGCCAAAGTGTCTCGTAATTTTTTATTCAGTCTGTGGGAAGTGTTGTTCGCCGATATGGCCCCCTTACTTTAGCAGGAGCTAAAGTTGGGCCGCCTACAACTTTTGCTGTAGGCTGCTTTTTGTAAAGAGTAAGACCTTACGTTTCTCCTGCTGTTTAACGAGTTTTTTTAACTTTAAGAAATTACATACTGGTCGAAAATATTATCTCATTCCAGAGAGGCCTAAATGGTGAGCATAAGAAGATGAAACTAAAAGCTCGCAATGGCTGACTCCCATCGAAAGGAAATGGCCACGTAAGCAAAGACGACGCCTAGACTGTCACATCTTATGGTTTCTTTTACGTTTAAACGTCCGGATGTCACGACGTTACTTAACTGAACACCAACATTTTACCTCACTCTGAGCCTCTGAGGCAACAAATGTTGAAAATATCGGCTCCCGAAAAAAAGGATTCTTGTGCATAACATAGTCGCCAGCCATATCCTTTTCGCCTTCGACGTGTCGTCGTGAAAGAGAAGTGATAGGAAGCAGCAAGGGGTATAAAAGCGGACAGGAAATTGCGAAGGCCAAAGGGTGGCGAAATAAGCGCCGGGCGAAAGTGCATTAAGAGGTGTCGTGGCAAAAAGAAAAAGAAGTGTCAGTGATGGACGGTAAAGAAGTTGAAGCGAAAACTGGCAAGGATAAAAAAAAAAGGCGCCCCACTAGAGCAGAGGGCTTAAGTTAGCTTTGACGCTTTCTTCCGGGCGCTGTTCGCATTGGTGAAAGGAAAGAAGATACGATGGCCCTCAATCCCTGTTTTCTTATTTCTTTTTTAGGCCTACGTCCGTTCAGTTTCTCGGAACTCGTAATAAACGCAACGCGGAGAGCGGTTGGCTGCGAGACCGCACCGTTAAAGCGTGCAGGAAAGCGGATCGAGAGTCAGTGAAGGAGGCAGGTGGCGAGTAGTAAGATTGAGGCGGCTTGAGAAAGTTTCTACGGCAAGAGGGAAGAAGGGGTATCATGAGATTGGCACGAAAGAAGGGGTCTGCCGGAGAGTGTGACTAACGGAGAAAGAACAAGGGGGGAATGACTGGCAGATGTGCTTCCCTGCCTGATGCCAGCAATGCACGAAAGGGAAAGAGAAATAATAGAGGCGAGGATTGTTCTCAATGGCAGTGCGAGAGAGGAGGCTAGCGGTGAAGGTCGTGTAGGAGGAGGGGAATTATGGATGACGATTCGTGACAAGCGGAAGGCTCAGCGTGGTGCTCCGCATTCGGAGATGCCGTGACATAACGGCTCCTAGCATGATACCGTCAAAGCCTGATGCTGGCAGTGGCTATTGTGCGCTCGCGTGTGTGTTAGCAGTGATGGGAGTAAAGGAGGTGTAGGCGGTCAGGTTTATGCTGCCAAGAAGAATCGAGCGAGTCGAAGCAGCAGCGAAATGAGCGCCTCAAAGAGATCTCTCTCTCTCTCCCTCTACACAAGTGGCGTTACTTCTCGTTTATAGAGACGCGAATCCTAGATGTGAGCGCAAAAAAACGTTAATAACGCATACGAGCTCTGGTTTGTGAATTTATTTTATTTTTCCTGCAACTTGATGCAAAGGTTTCTTGTTTTATGTTGTTGTTGGTTTTGATTTCAACGTGAAGCCGTGGGAAACGCTCAGACAGCACTTGAGATTAAAGCAATCGATGCGATCGTGCGGAACCAATATGCAGACTTTCCGAGCCGACTGATTCCGGTGGACTCGAGGAGCCCTGGCGTCGAGCTGTTTGGCTGCTTTTATGTTCCGTATGGCTTTCTTTTTCTTTTATTTTGCCTCGGTTTGCTGAACTGTTGTCACCTTCTGTTTTTCTGTGGGTCTGCGTTCATCGTGCCGTTTTTTACTTGTCACGCGCAAGTTTGTCGACTATGCCTGTGGTCTTCCAGCGCTTGTTGCGAACGGTAAATAAATCAAACTGCCGTCTCATACCTACTTCGCAATTTTGACGGAGTGCGAGCTCGAATGTGCTTTGCATCCGACAAATATACGCAAGCGATATGTAGAATTTTAGTGTTACTTCACCGAGATGAGATCTGCCTCAGAATGACAGACGGTGACGACTGTCTGTGGAACCATCAAAGTTATTGATTTTACCAGTTGGAACTAAGTCATTTGAGTATGGAATGTTCGATATCTAATAAAAGAACTCTGTATGATTTCATGCCGAATCGGCCGCTTACAAAATCTGAAACTCCAAGTTACTTTGGCTTGGATTTGAGAACGAAAAATGTGGTTATTAAACGTGTTCTCACCTTTGACCAGAAGAAATGGGTGCCTGCAAGGCTTAACAACAATTTTTGAATTGGCGTATGCGCTTGGTATTAATACAAGGCCTGCAGGGCATTTTTTGTCAAGGTGTCAGTGAATCTCACGAACGATCGTATAGTCCCGGAGATCCAGCAGCATTTCCATCTCTGAAGGGTTAGGAGGGCTAGAACTAACTTCTATTTGTGCCTCGGTGTTTACTGGTGATGAGTTAATTCAGATACTCTGGCAATCTGTGTACACTCAACGGAACGGTAACCTGCTTGGCTAACAGCGGCATGGATTATGAATTCCGCTTTCAGAACTACCGTATATATGAGGTAGAAAAAAAGCACTTGCTCATTTTATAGGGCAGCTTTCGTGGACACTAGAACTGACTTAATTGGTCAAAAATTGGCGATTCCCTTCCACGAAAGACCCACACAGCTGGAAGGTCATGCGGCGTGCACCTCGAAAGTAAAAAAAAACCGCGTTGGCTAATACAACGCGCTTCACTCAAACGTACTTCACCCAAGCGCACTTCTTCACGCACACCGGTCGCACCTCCATCCAGCGGCTAACCCGGAGGCGAAAATAGATGTGCTTGATCGCGCAACAGAGGTGCGCGAGGGCTCCCCAGGCTGACCCGTCTGCGACCAGGACCATTAGCATGAGCAGCGGCAGGGTGTCGCAGCCACATCGTCGTCTGTGCTGACTCCTTCCACGCCAAGTACAGACGGGCCGTGGAAAACACCGGGACGACGCTGCCTCCACGTACAAGGCCGCAGCCGCTCCGCTCTGTCATCACTGGTGGTCTAATATTCCTTCCGCTTCTGCGTGTCTGCCGAGCGGGCTGAAGCCAAATAAAAAAGAAAAAAAGCGTCCTGCTACGCCTTCGATCCGCTGTCTGCCGTCGTGTGGCCCCCGTGCGAGCAGCTTCCGGGCCCCGAATGCGGGATCGCGCCCGAAGAGGCGTTCCGGCGCCACCGTAGCCTCCATCGCCCCGAGCGCCCTCTATTCCAAGGCCGAGAGAGAGGCATCACGGCATGGCAGGAGAAAGTGAGGCCGCGCGCGAGCTTTTCTGGCGCCGACGCGCTCCACCCCTTTATTCCTGCGTGTACAAATTGTGATTCAATTGATCCGCGAGCACGAACTTTTTCCCATTCGTTCTTTGAAGAAATAGGCCTTTGTTTTCGGCACCCATTTCACCGTCACATTGTTTCCTTTTGTTATTCCGGCACCAGCTCACGAAGGAAATTGAGCCACGATACGACTCGAGAACGCCCTGGGAACGTCTACGAAGGATGCGCGCTTGCTTTTTCTTTTTTTATGCTCGCACTTCACACTGGAAGCGATGGAAACACGCCACTCGCGCGCGTTTCCTACCGACCCTGTATAAGCGTTATAAACGTTACACGGTTCGCGTCTAATACGCTTGCGGTAGTTTTTCTTTAACTGGTAGCCCTGGGAGCAAGGGGGAGGGAGGGGGCGGGGGCTCCGTAGCTGGCGTTTCTGTCCACAGGATGCAAAGCAGCATTAGCCTCCGAATTCCTGCTTTTTGGCGGCTTTCTGCAAGTCTTTAAAGCCGACTCTTATTGCTTGGTAAGATAACAGCGAGTGGCCTTACACGCTATGATTTTGCAGCTAAAGGGCAAACATTTAAAGGCTTAGAATCACTGTACTGCAAATTTTCTATTAATAGTTATGATTTTACTCTTCGGGAGACACAGGCAAAGCGAAGCAGCCAAACAAATTTATCTTATATCAAGGATAATTTCAGTATTATTCGCTTCTCTATTTTCCTTTCCTACCCTTTCTCCAGTGATTTCAAGGTTTACTGAAACGAACCAGAGGTTTCACTTCACTGCTACCCTGCCAAATGGGAAGAGTCTGCGAATCTCATCGGCTGTTTTTCGCAAGAGGCAACGCACGCTGCCTAAATAATCAGACGACCAAAAAAGAAACAAAAAAGGAAGGCTGCATTGTTCGCCGCTTTGAACGCTGCAAGGCCTCAAGGGAGCAGTATTTACTCGAAAAGGGAAGGAGATGGACAAGTTAACACTTTGACATTTCGCGATACAAGTATATGACTGGCTGAATTTTTCGCCTACATTCCTCTTGCTGTTTGTTTAGTGTAATTGGCTCCGCTTTGATGATGAACCGGGCTAACGGGATAGGAGTAATAGGTTTCTTGAAGCCTGTGTGGCTATGGAGATTTAATGCTGTGTTATATTTTTTGCCGTAAACCGTGGAACGTCCATGAGATTCGTCCCTCAGTTTTGCAGCGCCAGCTATATATAGTCTGTTTTGTATCTTAGGTGTCGCCGCCGTCTGCAGTCCTCCCTCTCTCCACCTCAATGACTCCCCGCACTCCATGACTGGTTCATGCAACTACGTCAGCGAGGGGAGCGATTAGGTTGCGAGGAACAGATAACACCCAGAGCGCAGTTTTACACCCTCCGATTAGCGTCATTTCGCACTACATCAACCGTGAGTAAAATTTGCATTATGGCGAGAGTAAGCATCTTGAGATTTTTTTTATTTTTATTTTTGCAGGCGTTCATTCCTGCGTGGAGAGAAGTGTCCTGTACTATGCTGCTACTGAAATACGCTGAAAAGAATGCCACATCTCGCAACTTTTGTGCGACGCACATTTACAGAACAACCTTAGGTATTGGTTGTAAAAAAAGTGAAAAGTCAAAGAAAAGATTTTTCAGCTGTCAAACAGAAGCTCAAAAGAAAAAAAACGGCAGTGAAGCCCGTCTGCAGGCGAATCATGTTTAAATTCGAGGTGGTGTCTCAGTTTTCTCATTTGTTTTTTGAAAAATTTGAAGCTGCTGCAGAGACCAACTGGTACAAGTTTTAATTCTCAGTCTTCTTTTTACTCATGAAGACAAGAGTCACTACTAAAAGAGTATAACGCGCTGAAGCATAAATAGTATCCGCTTCAAAATATTTTTATTATTTTTTTCTATGTGTGAGAGACCAGAAATATTGGCGGAAAAGTAAATGTCCGCGTCCCTCCTGCGCAGGGTAGAAAGAGACATGAAAAGGCTTTTGAATGCTTCATCATCATCATCAGCCTTACTACACCCACTGCAGGGCAAAGGCCTCTCCCATGTCTCTCCAATTAACCCAATCGTTTGCCAGCTGCATCCACCTTTTGCCTGCAAACTTCTTAATCTCATCCGCCCACCTAACCTTCTGCCGCCCCCTGCTCCGCTTACTTTCTCTTAGAATCCACTCCGTTACCCTTAAGGATTAGTGGTTATCTTGCCTTCGCATTACACGCCCTGCCCAAGCCCATTTCTTTCTCTTGATTTCGACTAGGATGTCATTAACCCGTGTTTGTTCCCTCACCCACTCTGCCCGCTTGCGATCTCTCAACGTTACACCTATCATTTTTCTTTCCATGGCGCGCTGCGTTGTCCTTAGGTTTTGCGAATGCTCAGGTTTTGCGTAATTAGATGTAATTTTTCCCGCGCACGTGAACATGTTATAAGCAAGAAGAATAAAATATGAAAACACATCGGTATCGACGCATGCACTTTTTCTGCACTTATTCACTTACTCCCTCCCTGTTTCTCTTGAAAATGCGAGTGAAGAGTTTTTCGAAATAAATGCGTTTTTGCACTTAATTTATATATAAGTTTCGCTTAAAATGACAAAATTCCAGAAAGACGTGCGTTAACAAATGTATGCTGCGGTAAGCTGAGCGTCGTCGCTGTGAATCACTGGGTTCATATTTTTTTGTAAATAGTAATTTTCCAGCTGACGCACTGCTGTTATGTCTATTTCTTTCTTTGTCTGTTCGAAGCTGGTCGCCGTCTTCGCTCGGCAAAGAAATAGAAATAAGCAGTCATAAGAGGAAACGCGTGACATGCACACAAATCATATAAATCGCGTGATTTTTTCTTAATGTTTGCTGGCTACTTTTGTTACCTTTAAAACATAAGAGATCGATTTGGGTTCAGCATGAATTCCACATTCGTTGCTGCGGCTTCGGAATCGATGACAACTCGATACTACAAAGGGAAGCCAGCAATCAACCCAGAATACAAATTTGCAGCAAGCGCATGATTCAAAAAACCCACTCCAAGAACAAACGAAGAGAACGTAGCGTTCACAGGGCTACCGCTAACGAGGCTGGGCCGCTCTGTTCTTCACGCCTGCCTTATTCTTTTGTTCTCTATGGTCGCAAAGCCCACGCGAACGTCAAGAACCAAATGCCGTAATGGCGAAAAGCACTGCAAGGCACTCCCCTCCACGCATCTCTTCTCCGCAAGGTAATAAAATATAACAGAGGAACCAGAGAGACGAACTTTGTCAGAGAGCATCCGCCCAGAACGTGAAAGAGAATGCATTCGAGAGCCGAAAAAAAAGTCCGACGCCACATAGAGGGCAGGCCGATCTGAAGCTAAGCAGGGACAAAAGCGGTCATCCAGTGAAAACCTCACGATCGACTGCAGGCAGGCCGAAAGGACGGCGCTCGGCTCTATTACACATGTACGTATTTATCTATATCCTGCCTTTGCTTCCAGCCTATTATTTCGTCATGGTGCGTTTCCCTTCTTTTATGTCTCCTCCCTACAGATCTTTCAGAAACTGTGAGTTGAGCTATAAGGACATTTGTATTATAGTTATTTTGGTGCGAACGGGGAGGCTGCACATTTATCACGTTCCTTCTCTTTTGTTTTAGTCTCCCCCCCCCCCCCCTTCCCCGGATGGCGTCGCAGAGGGTTTGGCAAGGAACATGCTGAAATATTCACTACCCATCGCCGCCGGATTTTCGGACTCGCGAAGGCGAAGCGGCGCCGCAGGACTGAGTCCTCTGGTGGGAGCGCGTCCAGGAGCAGCCAGGTGTTTCCACTCAATCCGAGGTGTGTGGGCATCGCCATGCGCTTTCTTTTACAATGTCTCCTTATCGCGCAGTTCCTCATTAATTTCGCTAATGTTTTTTTTTCTATAAACTGCTGAAAACGAAACGACGAGAAAAGTCGAGCCGGGATTGTTATTCGAGGACTTGTAATATCGACCCATCATTTATTCGGGGCAGAAAAAAACCACGACGCGACGACAAGTTTATGCAATTAAGGCGTGAGGACCCTCTTAATATAATGCACAGGATAACAAGGCGAAGTTATCCTCGTCCATGACGCGAAAATTACATCGCACGATTATTAGAAATTTCTGGTGTGCCTAAAGCTTTTCGGAGCGCTCGTGGGCACCAAATGAAATGACTTTTCTAGAGCCTTTTAGAGCGCAGTAATGTATTGTATGAGCATCCTACTGTACATGTAAAAAGCGGCACCTGCCCAAGAACGTCTTTGAAGCGGGCTGTGCTCTGCGGGACCATTTACGAATCAAGGACGGCTATCAAGCTTGTTAAGAGAGCAACGTTTGGCAACTGTGTAAAGCTAGAGTTTCCTGCGCAACACAGGACGAGTCTGAGAACCCAACCTATTTATTCATAAAATTCTGTCGCGACCAGCCTCACATCTTTCTTTGGATCTGTAGAAGCAGTCTTTCATGCAGAGTAAAGTAGTTTTACGTCCCGATGTGTGTAAATTAATGGCCCTGTCATGATGGTTATAAAATTATGCGCTATGTCGCATTAACAAACGGAAGTTGTATTTCGACAAGCGAGTTTGGTCCTATACTCAGGCGGAGGCTGAGACCTATGGCGGGAACCTACGACACCGAAGCTCAAACCATTACTGAGTCTCTAGCTAAGCGCTCCCACACTGGAAAAGATATCGTTGTGCCAGGAGATAATTACGGGATGCAGATGCACAGGAAAAAAAATATCTTATTTTGGAGAAGTCACTTGAGCCCATTGCCTGAAAGACCTCAAGATATGAGAAGGCATGCACACTCCATTGACTGTTATCAATCCCAGGAGACTGTCGCGAAGCAACGCTACATTAATTTATTTTTCTGAGAACACGCATCCTGTAACTTTTGCCTCCGAGAGCACTGCTAATTAAGGAACTTTGAGTAACATCCACACTAATATGATATCTCCAGTGTCCAAGGGATTTCATCCAAGATTATGAAGCTCCCCACCACCTAAAGATTAGAAACAAATTTGTCCCTGACATATAGAAGAATTAACAAAGTTTGAAAACTTTGAAGATGTCTATTTAAGCTGCATTTAACCCACAAGCATTGCCACCAATTGGTAAATGATACACAATGTGAATGACCAATGCACGCGTCTGCACAGGAAACCGAACTCGCAAAAGGGTGCAGTTTAGTAAAGTGCCATCACATCTCCTTGCAGTAAAGCTGCAGAGAGGAACCAGCGATAGTTTTTCTGAATGATACGTCCACACTACAAGCACCACACCATCCAAGGCTAACCAGGCACCGTCTCCTTCATACACTGATGTAAAAAAAAAGATCAATAACCTCGCCTGACGTCTAAGGGGCAATACTGAACATTCTAATTTGAGGCAGATACATTGCTACCGAACGACGCTCGTTCAGTAATAAAAGCAAGCATAAGCATTCAGTTTTATCCTTTGCTAAGGACAATAATATGCTTGTGAAATTCGATAACTTGCCTGCCACGTGGGAGATCCGGTTACTTTTACTGTCTCGCAGTTTCCTTCAGAACCAACGCTACTGAGGCAAAACTGATGCCTATTCTTGTCCCTTCATACTACCTGCCGTTTTCTTTTGCATACTTCACGGCGTCGTGCTGTATGTCAAATCATTTTTGTTAGCCTCCCCATTTTTGTCCCATAGGTGTGCAGCAATGTAAAAAAAAATGCTAATGCCGTCTGAAACTGTTTTTATGGACTCTACAGAGCGAACTTATTCTTCATTCTATCTGAAGCCCAGACGTGGCAGTAATTAAATAACTTTTCCAGATAAATTCAAATTAATTCATTATTTTCCAGGGGTGGCAATTTAGTATTGTATTGAATTACTTTGAGGCCGTAATGTCAAGGCATGCAGAACTAATTACTAGCGAAATTACTTTTGCTGTATAGTGGCTTCATATGCTGCCCCTTCTACCGGCCATGCTTTGGCCTTGAGAGTCTACAATGTTAGAAAATTGGAGCGCACAAATTGTGCGCCCCAGGTTGCTCTTCCCGAGCCATCAATCATTAATTCAACAGCCACGGGTCAGGGTGCTCAGTTTTCCTACTATCTGGTGGGCAAGTTGTGATGACGCTGCAAGGCCATGTGACCAAGGCAGCCCACCTGATTTAGAGGTCACTCTCTCAAGGCCACCGGCCAGACCAGCGTTCGTAATTTTTTGCACTCAACACCGACGCCGACAGCACTCTGGTTTTAGACGCGAAGCCAGGAATAGCCGTTAATCACTCCAGCGAAGCGGCGCACGTGGACGAGAGGCGATGTGCGCGCAGGCATCAGCACTGCCTTGTTGACGAGTCTATTGTACTGATTTCGTATGCTCTCCCACATAGGCGCGCCGCAGGGCCACCTTATTGTTAACTCAAGGGAAACATAGGCCACAACGTCACAGCGGCATGCAATTTATGTTCTCCAACGTGCCTCCAGAACGAGTCAATCTAACAGCATAATTGGCAGCTTATCTGACAATGGCGCTTTTCCGGGACGATGGGCCACAACAAGCCGTCGTTGCACTCCCTTTGTTTACGCAGTCTAAAAATTTTCAAAATCAAGAAGGTGGGACCATATTACGCATTGAACGATAAACTCCGGATTGAAAAGTCATGTGAGCAGTTATGCAAGTGTTTGCAATTAAGTTGACTTCATCTACGCAACCAAAGCGGCTGTCCAGTGGACAACGGCCACATTTCTTTAATGTGGAGCAAAATTTCCGACGCCCCCTTTGAAGTTCATTGGTGGTGCAAACAAAGATATTTGAAAATTTTGTACGAACTACGAACAATGCTCAACTCGATGTGCTGAAACTAAAAATTATTTTAATAGTAATTTTCATCGCTTTTGAATGTCATTACTTTTAGCGAGCAGTCATTCATAGTCTTCATAGCTGAGGAGAGACGGGGCTCAACTCGCGCGGTCGCCGCGCGTGCGCGACCACCAAGGCTAGCTAACTCCCGCTCCTCCCGCTAGGGGCGCCCCTATACCCTTTCACAAATCTATTATGCTTCGCATCCTAGGCTTAACCTTAGCTAAGCCAGGCCATTTTTTCTCTTTACTCGCCCCCATGTTTCCTCTTTTCTCTTTTATTTTTGTTTTTTTTCGGTATTTTCTTCCGCCATGCTGTCTAATTCTTTATCAGATTTTTTCCGTGCAATGCAGCCAGACATATACCAAGCCACTTGTCCCAGCTGAACATATACCATTTCAAGGCCACGCTCACTCTCTCTCCCCTCTTCAGCCCCCAAGATTCTTTCCTTCACACCCTTGGATTCCTTTGGTATTCCTTTTTTCTACTTGAAACACTGCGTGGAAACTTGCTGTGGTCAAGCAGAACCTCTGAAGGAGTGTTTTCTTCGCATATCATAGTCTGTGGACATTAATGTAACCATTCTCTTGGAACTTTTTTAGGCCTCGCCCACCAGACAAATGTGAGGCCTGTTGGGACTCGTTCTTATTCCACCCTTGCGCTAGGGCTATTCTCTCAAACGACGCAAATACACATTCAAGTAGTCGTGCTTATGGTCGAACGCAGCCATGAGCTTCACTGCACAAGCAGTTGTTGGTGTCGCCGCAACACGTGACGAGAATCCTGTGGGCTTTCGGACGCCGCAACGCTATAATTTGCTACTCGAGCTCAAGCATTTCTTTCTGCGCTGCTTTTCTCGCTTCTTCTAATTCTGCCATTCGCTCAGCTCTCTCTTCAAGCGCCTGTTTGTGCGCCAACTCCTCTTCAGTGATTGTAGACAATTTTCTAAGCATTTCGCCCCACAAAAGTCTACCACCATTCCAGAAAAAAAAAACGGCATCCATTAGAAAACCGATGGATGCCAGTCGGTACTGGATACTGGGTATCGAACCCAACGCCTCCAGAATTGAGGCGGATGCTCTACCCCAATTCCATCGCTTCCGCTTTCGTGAGCTGGACCTTTTCGGCTCTCAGCTTATGCTCGTGGAGGTCCATGTCTCTTCTTTTGGCACGAACACGAGCTCGTTGGCGTTACCGCTATAAGAAAATAACAATTGAGGAACCCACCTGGCTCGAAACAAAGTTGTCGTAACATATCAATGCCTTCAGTGAAAAAGCCAGGGAGGTGAACGTCTCCAAAAACAAAGTTTACTGAAATGAACGACCACAAAACTGAAAGGGAAAGATTTACATCATATAAATAAACAAGCTCAAATCAGGCACATTCCCCACAAACCGGTGGTGTTAAGAATTATGCCAAGTAGATTTAATTAGCCCCTGTAACTTGTTTTTAGCGGCAAGCATTTATTATGTGTCTCAGATTATTCACTGCATCCGGATTCCTAAGCATTACTTCCACCGACGTCTTTTAACTTTTTGCGGGGTTCTTCAGTGAAAACCTTGCAGTGTGGTTATTTAATTTAGCTGTGCGCTTTCTGATAGTCCTTTCTTTTAACAGAGTTTCTATACTCAGTTTCAACAAAACGCTTGTACAAAGATTTGATTTTGATCCTTTTCCTTCCTCCAATTTACTGCTCAATGCAATTTTCATTGCCAGAAATTGATGTCCTTACGAAGGTGAGAAAAATATTACTTTAACGGTGAATTTCTTGTACAAGCTACAAGTATTGCCGGTGAAGACTTGCCTTCAGAAAAAGATTTTCTTGGGATCTGTTAACTGCCTCCTCTTCGCTATTCATGAAACAACTACACATTGCTTCATCGGTCTCAAGGGGGCACTTCTAATCTCGGATGTCTCGCTCCTGACCTCAAAAAACGAAATCGTTTCACTTCTCATACCGTACGATAGCTGACCGGAATACACTGTGTTGATGAGCCTCCCGACTTTTTTTTTCGTGATTGAACTACGCACTTTATATAAAACTAGAATGGTGGACCAGTATTGTGCATTAGTTGTTCCAGGAAATCTCATTGCTGACAAATGATTTTTCATCTCATGAAAGTGTATGAACAGACCGACTTTAAACCGGATTGGCACTCCCTCCTGGTGATTTGCTCAGCCTTACCGCGCGTCTAGTTCTGGGTCTATTTGAGGTAGTCTACCGTGGCGATTCCTAAACCTTTGAAAATAGTTCATGCAAACAGAACATGTTTCCAGTCTAATAAAATCGGTGTAAAAAAAATGGGCGCTGGTTTAGCATTGCTCAGCAAAAACATTGTGAGAAAGCACAGACTTAAAATAGCGTTAGCTCTTACTTATCACGTTTCGAGATTTCGTGACATCACAGCGCCATCTGTGGCAGTAACTAATCATCACGTTTCGAGATTTCGTGCGGTTTGGTACCACCCTGAGATCACAGCGCCATCTGCGGCAGCAACTAGAAAACAGCCCATCTCGCATTGAGATAAGTGGAGCCATCTACTATGTGTACATTTCTTCCGCTATATATACTCCGACAACGAGGGGCACACATCCCAGGACAGATGTGTACCGATTTGGTAGGCAAATAAAACTCAATGGATTGTGGTATAGAAATAAAACCACAATTAAATAATAGGCATTGTATACATGCAATTACTAATTGAAGCGTTACCATATCGCACCGCAAGCCGAATTCCAGGCCCACCTTGACCTCTCAAACGAAGCAAATTCCGTTTGGGACGTATACCGAGGAGGTTTCACTCGACAACGGGTAGACGTGCATCGTAATTTATCTGATAGATGGCGCTGGGCGTCGATCGCTCCGCTAGGTGGAAAAGTTGTTACTTTTCCTTACGCTCAGGGTTTTCTTTACTGGCCCCACTGGATGCGAAAAGACTTTCGTTTTGCGCATGGCCAGTAAATCGAACGCTCGTTACTTCGACGTCTTCCATGCGGTGGCGGCTTTTTTTTTTTTTTTGCAGGTGGACTCCACCGCCACGTACATGTAAGCATGAGTGAATTGTCCACTGTTATTGCCTTAAAAACAATGGCACATTCCCATGGTGGGCGACTGGCCAAGGTTTGGTGCAGGGCCAAACAGGAGAAAAGTCAGCCATGTTTATCTTAAGCAGCTCATAAACATAAATAGAGGAATTTGTAAATAATAATAAGAAATTTTGAAAGATCGTGAGGAGATCCAAATGAAAATTGGAGAAACAGAGCGGAAATAAATAATTTTAGAAGAATAACCATAAACAAATTATTTTCTGAGAAAAGTAAAGGCATTGCAGGAAGCCTGCTATCCCTGTCGTCAACTTTTTCATTATCAATGCCAATTTCCTAAATGTACGCTGGCGGCATTTCCTCCAGTGCCGTGTTTCAGCCATATCGCTCGCCACACCCACTAATGCAGCTCAAACCTCTCTGTCACTAGCGCCTAAGTGCTCTAAACGTAACTTAGGTTTGATAGTAATATTTATTGATAAAGAAGACCATGTGTAATTCACAGCGAGAGAGTGCTGCACTAAAACACGAGATGTGATCGGCTGCGGAGATAGCATAGTACTCTCGTTGTGAGCAGCACAGCTGATTTGTTTGTGCCGCCCCAAGTCAGGGGCGGCAATATTTATTTTATTAATTTATTTATTCTTTGCCCAATATTACCCTCGAGATTATTCTTCGCACGAACCGGTCAGCGGGTTTGACCTATTGAAGTAGTGCTTTCGCAATAAGAAACCGTGGTGACGACGCAGTGCTCAAAATGAAGGGGCCACCGAAGCTGATCTCTTCGCGCAGGCCCGGGTTCTAAACCCGCTTCCGGGGAAATACTATTTTTGCTTCTTTCCTGATGATGTGGCCACCGCCGATGACGTCATCATGTCGCGTGTGTTTTCGGTTCGTTTCTCGTGAACGCCGGGTTCCGTGACTGATGAGCCATATGATGCTTTCGCCTGGTTTGTCTTTAAAACGAAAAAGATCCCAGTCTCCCCCCCCCCCCCCCCCACCTCCGTGTGATAAAAAATGGCGGAGGTTCTGTGGCTGAAGAATAATTGTTTGGATCGCAAGAGCTGTAACTCATTGATTCAACAAAGGCAGAATTTGCGTCAGTTTTTTCGACATATATATGGAGAAAAAACCGCGACTTCGAACAAGCCGAAGACGAGAACTGCACAGGACGAGCGGTAACTTGCAGCTAAGTTTGTTGGAAGACACCCGGAGCACCAAAAACGGCATCTGCAGTCGCCGCGGTAGCTCAGTGGTTATGGCATTCAGCTGCTGACCCGAAAGATGCGAGTTCCCGTCCGCAGCGGTCGAATTTCGATGGAGGCGAAATTCTAGAGGCCCGTGTGCTGTGCGATGTCAGTGCACGTTAAAGAACCCCAGGTGGTCGAAATTTCCGCAACCTTTCAGTACGGCGTCCTTAATAGCCTAAGTCGCTTTGGGGCTTTAAACCAACATAAAAAAAGGTATCTGCGCATCACAAAGGAAAACGAAACAAAGCAAGATGCTCTCACATCAAAGGCGGGCGAGGTAAGAATGAAAACTGCTCAGAAAAGCGCGATAACACTTGCTTCACGGGTTGACCAAAAACCGGCTCTCTTTATCCAGAAGATTTTGGAAGCGGCGCATACGCCCAAACTTGGGCTTGACAGCTGTGTAAGTGAGCTTCCAGTGACACTTCTGGATAAAGATACCCGGTTTTCATCAACCTGTGAAGCACGTGTTTTCGCGCTTTTCTGTGCTGTTTTGGTGGTTATCTCGCCTAGCTCTGACGTGAGATCATCTTAGTTCGTTCCTTTTTTTTCTTTGTGATGTGCGGATACCCCTTTTTCTACTACGAGTGTTTTCCAATAAACATAGTTGCAAGTTACCGCTCGTCCTCTGCAGTTCTCATGCTCGTCCTGCTTGCTGTCGCGGCTTTTTCCCACATGTACAGCCGCTCACAAACTTAGCACGAGGAGGCGAAATTCTAGAGGCCCGTGTACTGTGCGATGTCAGTGCACGTTAAAGAACCCCAGGTGGTCGAAATTCCCGGAGCCCTTCACTACGGCGTCTCTCATAGCCTGAGTCGCTTTGGGACGTTAAACCCTCATAAACCATAAACCAAACAAACTTAGCACGAATGACTGAACGCGTGGCCTGTACTGCCGTCAGCGCCACGAAGCGACAGTCATCGTGGCGAGATAATACTACTCTCAGTATGTTTACAGTGGCTGAAGATAGCTGGTGCACAGTTCGCTTTGACTGCAATTTCTGGTTCCCGTGATCAGAAAACTGCAAAGAGCATTGCGCATCGGCGGGAAAAAAGCGCAGACACACCCCCGCGACGAGCGCCCTGTCCACGCTGCGATCAGGCACAAGCGAAAAAGTAGGCAAAGGTTAGCTGCGCACCAGCTATCGCCAGCCATCGTAAACTTCCCGGATGACTATCGATGACTATCGCACCGATGACTATCGCTTCGTGGCGCTCACGGCAGTGCAGGCCACGCGCTCCGTCATTCTTGTGAAGTCTGTGTTCGGGTGTATCTCATTGAGGAATTCAGAAGCCGCGGCAGGCAGGAAACACATTTTTGCAGAATGGCTTGCACAGCATAGCTCTGGTACTTGCAGTCAAAAAAAGTCTCCAGGACATCGGAAAAGCGATCCACGCTCAAAGGATCACGCCTTGCGGCGAACATTTGCGTTCACTGCACCACTCTTTTCCGCATGAGTGCGAAAAGCACTACACCAAATTTGATTTTGATCACCTGCCTAATAGGCTACAGGCTTTTGAATACGCTTTTGCGTCCTGGAGACTTATGCGCCCACTAGTACGTTTCATGGCGTCCCCCGGCTTGCCTTTATCTGGGGATAGTAGGGGCTCTGCTTTCACCCTACCATGCTTATACCCCGCCTCTACCTTCTTTCCAGCCGCTGCTTTGGCTCAGTGGTTATGGCGCTCGACTGTTGACCCGAAAGACACGGGCTCGACCCCGGCCGCGGCGGTTGAATTTCGATGGCGGCGATACTTGCACTTAATAGAACAAGCGAACTCCCCGGACTGTACGACCTGTGGCGTGCTAGAGGCCATAGAACAAGTTTTAGTGGCGTGTCCAGCATATGCACGTGAAATCCTCATGCTCGCATCTGCTTTGAACTCTATGGACACAAGACCTCCTCTCGGAGGATTTGACCCTAGGCGATTGGCCAGATAGTTTCAAAACTGTACAGGCAACGGGAGCGCTCTCACGCTTTTTAAGCGGCACGGACCTTGCCTCGCGTTTGTGATGTTAGAAAGTGTGCCTTTTTATTTATTTTTTATGTATTTTTTCATCTTCCTCCTCCCATCATCATCATCGCCGAACGTGACCCTCTTTTTCTTTCTCCTCTTCCCGTTCGCCAGTGCAGAGTAGAAGGCCAGATATTTATATTTCAGGCCAATCTCTCTACCTTTCTCATCAATAAACCCTCTCTCTTTCTCGATGGAGGCGAACTTCTAGAGGCCCGTGTACGGTGCGCTGTCAGTGCACGTTAAAGAACCACAGCTGGTCGAAACTTCCGGAGCCCTTCACTACGGCGTCTCACATAGCCTGATTCGCTTTGCGACGTTAAACCGCCATAAACCACAAAACTATAAACCAATAGCCAAGTTTATTTTCGCTACTTCCTTACACCACTTTTGTAAAAAACTCACACTTGACAACAAAATCACTGCCTGTGAAAGACGCTTGCTGTATTGCTTTATTTTTATTTCACAAAAGTTTCCGCATTTCGCACTGACATTTTAGTTTTAGCATTTCCGTTCAAGGCACAAAGCATGGTATAAGCAAGCATAAATTCAGCAAGTTCTAAAAAGTCGAACATAACTTTCCATTCTTTCCGCAATCATCTTTGACTGCTTATTTTGTCCCACATTTCTGAAGAACCGACAAATTCGAAAATATACTGCGGATGTTCATGAAGCTCAAGCTTCCACAAAAAGTACACAACAGAGCATTGAAAGCATTGAAAACTATCGAAATGAACATTCATCTATTCACCACGAAATCGCAAAAGCCTCCAGACACTGCTAATACGACAAAAGCAAGAGGTTTCCAGCACTCTCATATGCTTTTAACTTTGAAGAAAGCAACGCGCAGCTGAAAATAACGCATCATCATCAACTTAAGAATGCAGCCAAATGGAAAAGGTATGCAGTGAAATGAACAATTTCTGACAAATCAGCTTCCACTTCAAGTTGTGTGTCGTCGTAGTACTTCTGCTGTGCGCGGTTCAACTGCCATCCGGAGGCGCGCAGCTCGATCAGTTGGAGCAAAGTCTTGCGCCCCAAGGCTGAGAGGTCGGGCTCAAGTAACGCCTCCCGCATCCGCTGCACCAATGACTTCATGAGGTCGGGGTCGACGTGCTCGATGGCCTTCCCGGTGCTCGTAAGAACCGAACGCAAACACTCCATCTGCGAGAACGACGATAACAGTGGTTAGTGATCAAATCGGGATGTCGACAGTAAGCACGATATCGCATGACACCTAGTGCCATGACTGCTAAGCCCAGCTTAGCAGAGCAGAATCACTTTGGGCAACATCAGAAACCGGCAAATACAGCCCAATGACTCCGAAAGGGTTGTGGTATAATGCAGGAAGCGGTCAACAATGTTATGAAATCATACCCACAGAAGAACTTCGTTCATAAGTTCCCCATAGACCAGCAATGAAATGAAAATGAACCATGATGGTGCTGCTTAAATTGTCGTTAAAACTTTTCCTCATCATACGATTTCTCGGATAAGTCAATAAGTGCTTTCTGACAGTATAATTTTTCGATAAGCAGACGGGAACGAGAAGCGATGCTTCTACAAGTGCACACTGTAATACGGCGTGGAAGCCGCCATCTTGAACTCAAACGCGTGCATCGATTAGGTTCCCCAATATGACTAATTTTTGCCACCAGGGTGCGCACCACATACCACCGAAGAAGCCGAAAAACTTGGCTCTCGGCCTGGCAGCATGCATAACCATGCTAGCAAAAAGCATATACTAAAACAGTAAAGGATGACCAGAAAAAGATTTGCTTTATGTCTCTTCACAGAGCCTCTTTCTTTTCGGAAAACAGTCCGGCTTTAGGCTGACTTATAAAGCAAACGCATTTCTCATTGAAGACAAATTGATACTGGACGATATCGATAGAGTACCACCTACAATATGAAGAAGATTCTTATATGCTATAAATCGTCGAGAAATTCAACGATTACATCCCAGTCGCCACCCGCTTTCTCCAAGCTGTAGTGTATCACGACAGTTCTCACCGCACGCAGCGCCGACGTTAGGCCACGACAGTATTCACATAGAAATGATTATCGCGGGCTATTTTAGATCGTGACGACACACGTTTAAATGAAATCAGGGAAAATTGTGTCCAATGTTTTAAACCAATTTTCGCAGTAATAATTGAGGCTGTAGATGAAGGAAACATTGAAATAGCCAGAAAAGGCCATACAATCAAGTGACCCTATATTAAGGATGCCTACCTTCCTCTCCAGAGCATCCGATGTTTACACTAAGGATGCGAAAGCATAAGGTAATTCCGAGCATTACTGGCCCTCTTCAGGAGTTGGCACTCTTGAGTGTAGCACCAGCCTAAATAAATTAAGGTATTGTCTGACGGGCGACTTGGGACATAACTCTCTTAAAGAGGCCAGACGAGTGGCACACAGGACGGAGGCGCGTGTCATGGTCTTCTCTTTTGCCTGTGCACTGTATGCCATCCGTGCGCTTTGTTTCAAGAACTGTGAGAGGATTGCGACACGGACCGCCTGCTGAGCACTCGCAATTGCGCAGAAAGTCATTGCATACCGTTATGTTGATTTCTGTGCGCGTTATTTTGTGATTGGACACGCTATTTTACGCGAGCCCGACAAATTCCTTGAGATCAGTGGGCTCCTCACAATTCGTACTTTCCAGATTTTCTAGACACCATGAAGACTCACAGGATTACTACGGAGGGCAGTGATACTCGCCAACTTCTTCGTTTCACGTATACTGCTTGAGGACAAAGTTTGTTAATAATGGCTCTGAGAAGCCCAAGAAATCTACTTATAGAGCCTTGTCTCGGATGTGCTGCCCAGCGAAAGGGTCTCCAGAATGTCGTGGCAGCATTTGCAGAGCAGCTTGGCCAGAAACAGAATGCTGTTCATGTGTTCATCTCCGCTGCGGCGAGGCAGCCACAGTAGGAGCTGATCCACGAAGGACACGAAACCCGTCCAGCGACGCTGCACCGGCTCCAACTTGTTCAGTGGTCGAAGAAACTGGTCCCGCTTGTCCAGCCACTCAGAGCAGGTGCTCAAGAGCGTGTTCAGAAACTTCGCGTCGCTATACTTCTGCGCGTGCCAGGGAAATACCAGACAAAGTCAGCTTCATTGGCACCTTCTGCAGCACTTGAGTAAGACGTGAAGGCATCTATACTGCCAACAGTGCACCAGCTTGATGTCTTCGATGTATTCATTGCTACATGAAATGGGATGCTGTATTGAGCTTAAAGGCGAACTGCAAATTTGGCTGCAGAGTATGCCTTTCTGACTAGTTACGTGCAATCGAAAGCTCGCTTTGCCAGCATGCGTATCGAAAGGATATTTTGGCGCCATGTAGCTAAAATTTCTCGAGCTACAGCGCGAAGAATAGCTGCTACTAAATTTCTATCTAATCTAAATATATATCTAAAAGACGGTCTCTACATTCTAAAACTGATATGGCTATTAATTTTAGTGGCTAAAAATCTCTAATTGTAACAAGGCGCCTAACATAAGATTGTTTTATGGTTTGGTTTATGGGTGTTGGTTTATGGGTGTGAACTCGGGCTATAACCGACGCCATAGTGAAGAGCTCCGCAAATTTCCGACACCTGGGGTTCTTTAACGTGCACTGACATCTCACAGCACACGAGCCTCTAGAATTTCGCCTCCTTCAAAATCCGACCACCGCAGCCGGGATCGAACCAGCGTCTTTCGGATCAAGCAGCCGAGAGCCATAACCACTGAGACACCGCGGCGGCTGGCCTGATATTTAGACTTAAATATTTATTTTGAATATTAGTTAACGAGGTCACTAAAATATATTTATCGATTGTCTGGTGTCCGCCGCAACTGGCAATACAATGCTGCTAAAGCATTATTTTACCCTAAAATCTATTCTTTTTTTCAAAATTAGTCTTCCCTGAAAAACCATGTATACTGTCATCAGCTGGCCAGCTTTCACTTTATTGCTTCCAATATGCCTGACATGTTCCCAATTTAGCGATGGGAATGTTTCACGCCTGCTACAAAACTGGTACCCTTGTTGCAAGCAGTTGTAAAGCGTGTAGCAACCGACGCCTGCACCTGTACGGCAGTCGCGTAGTTAGACCACTCACTGGATATGATGTATGCACGCACACCGGAGAGCCAGTTTCAAGCCGGGCACATTTAAATGGACGAATTGCAGCTGGTACGAATTGATTCGCTTGCACCTAGGCTTAGCAGTCCTAGGTTTAGTTCCGCCAGCAGCGAGCCGACGAAACACCCCAACTTCGGCGCCAAAGTAGTTTCATCATCATTATTACCGTCGCTTGTTAAAGCCTGCCCTTGTCTGGGGCATTTGTTTCTGGATTGGGCAAATTTGAAACAAGAACTAAGCCACAAGTAACGAGAGCAAAGCAGCAGGAAAAACTATGAATACCGCAAGTGAAAACGCCGTTTGGCCTATTGTGCTTTCTGGCGCATGCATGCGTAGAAACAGACAGCAAAGGCACAAAGCTCAAGAGCGACGGGTTGAGAGTGTGGCGACACACTCTGCGCATATTTCCGCGCAGCCTCCGCCTTGTTATCATCCGGTCCGGCGTAACACGGCCATACTCTGGACTGCGTTCCCTATAAAACAGAGTCACCGCTGCGTCAACCGAGTCGAGCGCCACCGACGGTAGCTACAAAAACAGGCCGCCCGGCTGAGAAGAGCGGCTGTTTTCCTTTCGCTACCGAGACGAGCGTAGCGTTGGTATGCTCGCCCGCTGCCTTCGGCAATCAAACAAACATTCGTTACTTTTTTATGTTGGGATTCGTCCGTCAGCAGAAATGGCATCCCACAAGAGAATCACTAAGACACCATGGATATCGGGGCATTCTCACGTGGATTATACCTTGCTATGGGCTGCTTTAAGGACAGTGCCGCCGTGGTGGTTCTGTGCTTATGGCCTCCATTTCGATGGAGGCGAAATTTTAGAGTGCGATGTCAGTGCACGTTAATGAACCACAGGGGGTCGAAATTTCCGGAGCCCTTCACTACGGCGTCCCTCATAGCCTGAGTCGCTTTGGGACGTTCAACACCCATAAGCCGATAAGCGTTAATCACAGCACAGCAAAACCGATCAGAATGCGGACTAAATGGATAGCAAGGCACGTATAATAAACAGAAGGCAAATGCAGGCTTACCTCGATAAGGAAGAGGCAGAGGTGAACCACTGGCTCACCCTGCGTGGCTCTTTCGCAGATACCTGCCACAAGCTCCGTCAGCTCCTGTGTGCTGAGGGCGTTTAGATCTACGGGCAAACAAAAAAGTAAGCAACGAACTGCTGCAAAACCATAACCCCACCTTCTTCGCTTTCCTTTACGGACATAGAGTGGGTTCAAAACAAAATCAAAATGGTCGTGGCAGCCTTGCTTTAGGCATGGCGATTAAGACATGGAATGCAACAAAACCGGCAAACTCCACAGTAAAAGAAAAGCGCCTCGGGTTGGTTTTTAATGCGGGAGCTGCAGTTCACCATCCAAGTGAACTCCCTGAACTACCTTCCCCACCTCACTCTGCAACACCCGCCAGCCTAGGTAAACTTTACAGAAACCTATACCCGCTGCACTCTGCTAAGCCTGACCTTGGGAGGCTACGCGACCAGGCTGAATAGTTCTAAACATTGCCCGCGATATGGACTCGTGGAAGGTAAATTCCACTCCACAATGAAGGAACTCGGCTGTACGCTTTCTCACCTTGCAGCGCCTTCTTGATGAGGTCTTCGTTCTGGGTGTGCAAGGAAGAGGTTGCGGATTCCTGCTCGTCGCCCAAGGCGCACTTGGGCTGCCGAAGCGGGGGGCGGCTTCTAATCGCCGACCGGTCCTTCCTTAACCACGGCATCGGGTAGGGTACTTCGCGTGGAACCTAGAAGACGACAGCGGAGAACGACATTGAGAAACGATGGACAGTGCCGATTTGTACCTCATTGCCGGCCATTGTAGCCGCACTCGAAAAATGACAGTCTGGTGCTGTTGAGCCGCTGAGGCAGACACACGGCGCCGCTGGCGTTTTTTTTTTTGTACTGCAGATTGTGCTACTATCCACATTGCTGCACGGGTGTTTAAGGTGGCAGTTATTGCTAGCATCCACCTGAGTGTATCTATGCGAAATAAAAAAATGGCCTGCAGAATCCTCACAAATCTCACCAAGACCACTGTCGCTTGGATTTGGTCAACATATCTTCTCATTGCCATCTGCTAGCGTTCTTAGCAAGTTTAGTGATTATACGACTGCCCCAAAGAGAGCAGTCGCACCTACACAGGCCCAAAGGTACAGTGGTGGATCATTATCATACCTACGTAAGGTCCCCTTTTATTACCGTCTTGAACCGCGTGTCATGAAAAAATAGCCGCAAAAAAAAAACACAAGCTGGTATGCAAACAACTAGTTTACTGCTGATTTCGTACTGCCCTCTTTATCGTATATTTGTTAACTTCATACCACTCTTTGCTTATAGCCATCACTTTTAGGTGCCTTAACCTCTCATGATTCCTCCCCTCCCTTGAGCTCTTTCTCCCGTTTCTTTTCGTCCGCGGTTGTTGTGCTGCGGCGCTGGTCGATCTTTTTTTTTTATCCTAGTATTTATACTCCACCCATCCTCCACCTAGCATGCCACAGCACCCTGTCAATGTAGGCTTTACCAACACCACGCAGTTTCCTTGGCTTAAGAGGGTGGTATCTACGGGCTTTCGCGCATGTAGGAAAGAAGGAAGGAAGGCCTCAGACGTTGCGGGCACATACTCACTACGGCGGAGCGGCCAAGACACAGGCGGTTAATTGCTGGATACAGGAAACTTTTGACGGGAAAAGGAGTGGTAATAGTTCGCACATGTGGCCAGGGCTCCTCGCCACAGGGGGCTATCTTCTTCTTCTTTACATCAGTAAACATGGCACATACCCACGCGGGGGGATTGTCCAAGGTGTAGTGGCATAAACAAAGAAATTTCCATAGGCGATTACGACAAAACTTTAGCACCAAGCGTGAATTTTGAAAAAGGTATCAATAAAAATGACTGAAGAATATTTAAAGTTAAATAACAGACAGAGTTTTGGTGAAAAAAGAAAAGCTCGAAGAATATTGAAAGAATTAGCAAATCAACCTACCAATTGCAATTATGTAATCATGGAGAATCCCACAAATTGAACACAATGCAAATCCTTTGGCGCTCGCATCAAACGATAATAACACTGACAGAGATTACGGGAGCCCTAGCCTGGAGAGAGGAACCTCCAGGTAATTCTTTCTCTGAAGTGCGAACTTTGGACAGTAAAAGAGAAAATGGTCTACAGATTCAACCTCCCCGCATGCGTCATATAGGTTTGTCGGTGTGAACCGACACCTGCATAGATATAAATTCAAATTGGGAATCCTGCACCGCAACCCCGTCATTGCTACCTCACACAGCCTGGTTTTACACGAACGGACGTTCCAATTATATGCTAAGGGCTGATAATCAGTGGTATTAAGTAAGGATCACGTAACCTGGCTGATATGTGTTGGAACCGCTGAAACCTGGAAATCGCCAGCACGCTGATATTCGGGACAGGATGTGTCACTGACCCGTCAAGAGCCGACCTTAATAAGTAATCAGCCATCTCATTGGAATGAATACCTGTATGACCAGGGACTTGGACAAAACGGACCTCCTACAAAGTGCATGGGACAAAAAATCGCAGAAAACGGCTCTAAAAATATTTTCGTAAAGTTAGAAGGGAGACTAAAACTGACAAACAATCTGCGAGGATAATAACGTGAGACACATGACATGGAATTTTGTGCAGAGCCATTCCAAGAGCCAAAAATTCCGCAAAGAATATAGGAATATAACCTGGGATGCGGACAGAAAAGCTCCATGCCAAATACTGTGAAAAGATGCCAACCGCAGCTTTTTGGCAGTTCACGTGGGCGTCGGTAGAAAGCACCGTATGACGAGGGTATTCATCTATGTGATCAGAGAGGAGACCGTTTAAAATGTTTGCGGGCATGTGTTTCGCATGAAATGGGAAGATGTGGTCAAAATGGAATTCCACTGCTGCCGGCGTGTCATCAACCCACTGCAAAGAACCGAGATCAACACCAATCGGTGTTAAAAGGTTCTGAGCTAACATAAGTTGTGGCATTTGATAACGTGGCCAATTATGATAAAAGAATAAGGCCGGCTGAGACACAAAAATAGGAGTGCTGACATAAGTCACCGGATCCATCGACCTGAGGAATGATCGCACCGTGAGTATTTGAAAGCCGGAATTTATATCAGGTATAAGGGCTTCCAGATAAAGCAGGGTGTTTGAAACTGATTTTGGGAGACCAAGGCAGAGATTTAGAGCGCGCCTTTTCAGTAAGAATAAGGGTTGAAGCTTGTAATTTGCGCTACCAGAGAACAGAATGCAACCAAATTTAAGTATAGGTCTTACGTAGGCTTTGTATGGTAACAATAATGTGTTGCAGCGCATCCCAAACTTTTTATTCGCGATTCTTGTCAGCCGGCCTAGAGCGCGTTCTCCTTTAAACCCATTGCTCTTTATATGAAGGCTCGAATCTAATGCTGGGTGATAAGTAACACCTAGATATTTTAGGACTCCACTTGTGGAATCTGGCTCGACCGATGGACTAATGAAATGGGCAAAGGCGTGTCTCGAGGAAATATCAAAACGCCGCATTTGTCAACATTCGGGGTTAAATTAGTACCATGCAACCATACTTCAAGAGCATCCAAATATCCCTGCAGAATCTGGTAAAGGGAATGGATATCCCTGGACGAGGCGAAAAAAGCTATACACAAAAACTGTTATATCAGGATGAATGGGGATGCCACTGACCAAAATATTAAAACGCAGCGGGGATTGCACCAATCCTTGCGGCACACCTCTTAGTTGATAATTTGTATTAGAACATAGGGCTTCCTCAGTGCAATAAAAGTGTCTTTCCTTCAGAAATTCAGATATCCACGCATAAATGTAGGTTGGAGGATACAACTGAGCAAGTCTGTTAAGTAAAATGGTATGTTCTACGCCGTCAAAGGCCTTTGCTACATCAAGAGTGACCAAAACTGAAACTTCCCTTCTGCGTAGCGAGAGCCGGATTCTGCTCTCTAGATCCACATTCGCGGACCATGTAGAGCATCCGCGACGAAAGCCAATCTGGGATGAGCTTAGACCGTTGACATCATGAACATGTTTTGTGAGGCGACTGTGCACTATTCTTTCTATTAATTTGACTAAATTAGAAGTCAGCGCAATTGGCCGAATATTATCCAAGACGTATCCTTTTCCTGCATCTTTCATCAATAAACTAATTTTCGCTGTCTTCCAAATGCTTGGAATCCATGCATTTTCCAGAGAAGCATTGACCATATCTAAGAGGTCGCTTGTAAAATCCTGGGCTAAAATTTTAATCATATCAACAGTGACACCATCTGGTGCAAGAGCTGCAGGATGCAACATTGCCAGGACTGAGAGGAGCTCTGATGCGTCAACCTCAGTATAATCCGAAGAGGGTGAAATTGTGAACAAAAGAACGTTTTTCTGCATCTGGAAGCGTAATGCCAATCTCTGAGCAATACGCTCCAGGGTTTCCTGAGCCTTTTGTGGTAATAACACTGTATAACTAGTGAGGAGAGAGACTGCAGAACTCTTGTTGTGTGCCATCTATACAGGGCCTTCCGACTACGAGGTTTTGAAAGATATGTGTTTAAATTTTGCTTATACTCCTCCTTGGCTTTTGCAGTTGTTCATTTGAAAGATGTAGAGAAGAAATTGTAATTTAACCAGTTAGCTGCGCTCTGGTTGCAGGATAGCCTCTTCTAGGCCGCTTTTCTGCGACGATAGGCCTTCTCAGATTCTTCTGTCCACCAAGGAGATGGCTGTTTATTAGAGACTGCTGCGGGCACAGCGAATATTGAGTGGTCTGCTGAATTTTGCAATAATGAAACCGTCTGCTGAGCCCTGTCATCCCGGTTTGTACTAACTATAGACGAAAATGAAGCGGACATCAGATAATTATAAATATTGCGGTTGACAAATTTATGGGTTACACAACTAGTTTTGAGCGGAGATAACCGGATAGTGAAAGTTATAGGCAGGTGATCACGAGATGTACCTGATTCCTCTGTCGACCAATCAGTCACCTCTAGCCTACCTACTGATAAAGTCAATGGCTGAGCGAGCAACTCCTCGCATAAAGGTTATTTCTCTTGAATTGCAGCAGCGTAAAGCATTTGCAGACAGCCACGACCAGAGAAGCCGGCCGCAGGAATCGGTACGAATTCCCCAGTCACAATGGTGAGAATAAAGATTTCCTGCGATGACTGCACTGCTTGTGCCAGTCACCAAGCTGTGTAAACGGTCTGCCCTGCGTACACCTAAAGAAAAATAGACATTAGCTATTGTAATATTGGCACAATGCGGAAATGAAATTTTTGATCTCTAAAAGCTCATAGTCAGGGAGAAGAATTTTCTTAGAGATAGATGCCTGATGACTTAAATGTTTAGATAGCATAGTTACCAATCCACCTCCCCTGCCAACATTTCGATCTGACCTCAAAACTAGAAAGTTTCTAAATGAAAATTATTTATAAGGTGATAACCAAGTGTCTTGTAAAAGCACAGTATCAGGTTTATGTTTGTGAATAAGTATTTCTAGATCTGGAAGAGAAGACAATGCGGAACGGCAATTCCATTGTAACACTTTGAGACCAGCCATGATTAGTTACCAATTGACGAGGAAGAAACCGCCTCTTTAAGGATATCAACATGGGGAAGAAGTTGGGTGGTCCTTTCTTAGCTTTCATCTGTGGAGAACAAGAATTAAATGGTGACGAGGAAGCACGGCGCTTCTCCGTAGGGTTCGACATTTCGACATATGTTGTGCAGATGTCAGTGCAACATTCATTTCATGGAACAGAGATGTTAAGTGTGACCTGGGGAGCATCAGGAGGTGATGTAGAGCGGCTAGCACTAGCTGCACAAGTTGAAACAGATGCAGGCGTTGCTGCCAGGACGGATGTTGATGGTGACACAGATTTAACTGCAACGAACTGAGCCAACGCCTCAGAAAAAGTGTTTAGCATTCGCTCAACAGCATTATTAAGGGCTTTTTTCGACTGTGGTCACAATTGAGGCAGTCAAGTTGGACTCAATGTCCCCAACAGAAGCGCGCACACGACTAGCGTATGAGTCTTTTTTCCTGTTTGAGCAGCGTAAGCATCAGCTGTTGAGCACCGCTTCTCTCAGATAATGTCCAACAAGCTACGCTCTTCACTACGTTTTGCGCAGTCGGCATCATCAGCTGAGTGACTGTTGCTACAGAGGCAATAGCGAGGCTTCTCTGAGGTGCAGTTATCAGCAGAATGACCTTCTCCACATAAACGGCAGCGGGTCTCCGACTTGCGTGCTTTGCCGCTTTGCCCGAACCGCCAGCAGTTGGTGCATTGAAGAGGGCGGGGTTCTAGAGGGTTCCCACGGTAAACAATCGGCCAGGTCTTTAGTTCAGCAGGGCAGGAAGAGCCAGCAAATGTTGTTATTACAGTCTCAGTAGCAACGCGCGAGCCGTTTACCTGTCTTCTGCAGCGGTAGACAGAAAGGACCCAAACTCCTCCATCCTGAAATTCTTCTAAAATTTCGTGTGGGGACGATGCTGGGCCGACACCTCGTACGATACCCTTGACACATGCAAGCTGTTCGGGAATGAATGCTTTCACCGGCGTGAGCTGAAAATTTTGCACTGAAGCAAGTCAGCAACACAAGCGATGTGTGAGGACTTGCACACAATTCCTCGACGGCCGAATGGACGCACCTCAGAGATCTGCAGGTATTGGGCAGTCAATGATCTTATCTCCTGTTGAATTAGTTTGGGGGTTTTTATTTTGATCGCACCTTCACCGATTGAGACGAGACACACGGGAATTGCATCAATGCCATTTTTTTTTGAAGGACTCAAGTGGCAGGCTTTGGGCTGGCAAGCTGGCAAATCAAGCTGCCAACCCTCCACCTGGGGAGGTCAACGACATCTCTCAGCAGCATGCACCCTCAGGTTCACATGAACTGCGCCTGAACCTACGCCTTGGCCAAAACCCCAAAAAGTAGTACAGGCTCACCAAAGATGAACAAGCCGGAAACACCGGGAGAAGCAGAGAACAGCAGCAGTCAGCAAAACACGTCAGCCAAGCAAAGTTCTAATTCTTCGCACCGCTCCGAGTCAGCGCTTCTTCTTCTCTCCTCATGTCAAACCAATTCCCAATCCATTTTCCTTCCCTTAAAAAAAAAAAAAAATTGCCGGGGCTATCTGTTGCCAGACCGTCGTCGTCGCTTCCGATGACGCAGTTGTTGCGATGCGCGTTTTTTAAATCTTTCCTCTTCTATCTTTCAAATCTCCTACTGTCTGCACGAGGTCGCGAAAGTGGCTCAGATTGAGCCAGTGGGCAGGCCCGTGCTCTTTCCTTCCCGTTCTTCCTGCAGTCGCAACAACAACAACAACCAGCAACACGCGGATATCGTTCTTTAGCTAAGGCCAGAATTAATCTCAGTTGTGCTAGTGATTCCGTCTAAACCTCTTAAGAAGCCACCTTGCCTATACAATACAAAATTCAGCCTCGGAATCCCACCACCCGTCGTACATCACACCCTCCTGCGTATGACCGTAGCTTCCTCCTTGGACCGAAGACACCAATTAACGAGGACGCGTGAGCCGCATCGGCAATCCATGACTATGTTATTACATGGACTCTCGTGGTGTTGCGTGAGGTAGTGAAATGAGACGACAAGAGGAATTTTATATCTCTTTGCAAAGCGTTCATTACTGCTAGTTGTTTTAAATTTAAATTGGTCTTTACGAGACACTGCGCCATTTCATTTTCCTGCCGCATTTCATTGTTCTTTCATTAACGAGGAAAAATAATTAAATTTTTTATTTCCAAAAACCAATTTTGATTTCTTTTCTCTCGTCCCTTACGGCGCGGTTCGGGTGTCCACCGAGATATGTGAAACAGGCGTCATTTTCTTTCATTAAAACCAATTTCCATTTCGTTTTTCTTCTATTAAAAAAAGTTGCTAGTGGTTAGCTCTGATTAACCCTGGTCGAAAGCGAAAAGCTGCGTCTCCCTGGCTACGTTTGTAGTCGAGCGACTGGCGGTTTCCATAGATAGCCATACTGACACACACAGTAGTATAGGCCTTTTTTGAAGGAAAAAGCTTCTCTACGTCAACTTTTCGAGCCATCAGCGGGGCTGGAAGTTTGACCTTGAATGCAGCCAGAGGTCACGGTGGCCGCAAATTTTCCCCTTAAATGTAGCTAGAGGTAAAACCGTGAGCAGAACTGGTGGTAGTCATTTAATAATAATAATAATAATAATATTAATAATAATAATAATTGGTTTTTGGGGAAAGTAAATGGTGCCGTAGAGAAGGGCTCCGGAATAGTTTCAACCACCTGGGGATCCTTAACGAGCACTGACATCGCACAGCACACGGGCGCCTTAACGTTTTGCCTCGATAAAGACGCAGCCGCCGCGGTCGGGTTCGAACCCGGGAACTCCGGATCAGTAGCCGAGCGCTCTAACCACTGAGCCACCGCGGCGGGTGTGGTAGTCAGTTTCGACACGAAACGTCAGCTAAAGCAGCGACACCAGCAGCAATTACACCAACTATACCACTTTAATCTTCATCTTTAGCCTTGACCTTTGACCTCCGGTCAAGCGGGAAAGCATCTGCCGACTTCGCATGCTCGGGTCATTAAAGTCGGTTCTGCATAAAACGCCGGGTTAGCCCGTACACATTACTTATTGTGTAAATAATTTGTGTATACTACAACTCCCCCTATCCTCTCTTCCTGTCCACTCACCTCATTGATTTTATTCCTCCATTCTGCCTACTATCCTTTATTTCCGCTGCCCCAGCTCAGGTGCTTCAGTATCGATGACCGACGCCGGGGCTAGCAGATATCTTTTTCGTTTTTTTATTATTTGAATAAAAACTACTTACTACTACTACTAAAACGCCGGTGCACTTTGATGCGTTCAGCGGTATGCTAGATGTGGTCGATGCGACGCCTGTTGTGGAGACAGACACTCTAACCACGCCCATAAGAGAAGGAAAATGAAATAATAATAATAATAATAATTGGTTTTTGGGGAAAGGAAATGGCGCAGTATCTATCTCATATATCGTTGGACACCTGAACCGCGCCATAAGGGAAGGGGTAAAGGAGGGAGTGAAAGAAGAAAGGAAGAATGAGGTCCCGTAGTGGAGGGCTCCGGAATAATTTCGGCCACCTGGGGATCTTTAAACCCGCCGCGGTGGCTCAGTGGTTAGGGCGCTCGACTACTGATCCGGAGTTCCCGGGTTCGAACCCGACCGCAGCGGCTGCGTTTTTATGGAGGAAAAACGCTAAGGCGCCCGTGTGCTGTGCGATGTCAGTGCACGCTAATGATCCCCAGGTGGTCGAAATTATTCCGGAGCCCTCCACTACGGCACCTCTTCTTCCTTTCTTCTTTCACTCCCTCCTTCATCCCTTCCCTTACGGCGCGGTTCAGGTGTCCAACGATATATGAGACAGATACCGCGCCATTTCCTTTCCCGCAAAACCAATATTATTATTATTTATCTTTAACGTGCACTGACATCGCACAGCACACGGGCCCCTTAGCGTTTTTCCTCCATAAAAACTCAGCCGCCGCGGTCGGGTTCGAACCCGGGAACTCCGGATCAGTAAATGCAACTGCAAAAATAAAGCGGAATGAGAAAGTTGCCTGCACCTGCGAAGCATCAACAGGCTTAAACCAATCGAAACTAAAATAACAGGGCCCATTCCGCCAAAAAGGCTAATTTTGTGGAAAAATCTAATGGGAAAAATAAAGCGGAGCACCGTAAACCGGTGTCGGAAGGGCTCAAACGAGCACTGAGTGATGACGATGCTTCGCAGAGCTCGCTTTTTTTATTAAAGAAAGCTTTTAATGAAGAGCGATGAAGGTGTCAAGAACAAAATAAAGAAAATAAGATGGAAAATAAAACAGTGAGGATGAAGACAGAGGAAATATTCATGTAGGAAAGGCAGGAAAAAATTCTTGCAGGCGCAGAGACGTGAGGCGGGCGAGTTCTCATGCAGATGACGGTTCATGATTGGTAGAAGACATGTGCAAATAATGACGGGCGCACCTGCAGGCGAAAGAAAGGTAAACAAAGGACAAAGAGAAAGCAAAAAAACGGGAAGAAAAAATTTCAATGACGGTATGAGCCTTTCCTCGTAGTGAAAGGTGAAAATGAAGAAGGCACGGGCCTGTATGTATGTCACTCGCTCCATTAATAAAACGGTAATTAAAGTAATTAAAGAAGATAAGTAATTAAAAACTTTAAATATATTATTAATAATAATAAACACCAATTACAATAACATGTTATAAAGAAATTATGAAACACTAATAAAAATAACATTAGTAATTAAACACACTAATTACAAAAAATAGAGGACGCTTAAGCTTCGTCTTTAAGAGTGGAACGCGAAAGCGTGTTGCAGCACTGCCGGGGAGTCCACGGAAAGCCATCGCCCGTTCGGCGCGACGCCTTGCCCGTTAGACAAATCGCTCTGCTACATACGGTGAAACGGACGCGCGGAGCGGCAAACCACGTAGAAGCGCTACCAGGCGCCTTGCCGAAACGCGCGGGACTCAAGTTGCAGTCGTAGTTCGTCGGCACATCGTTGTCGACAAACCCGATGCCACGAACGCCAGCATAGCTTCCGCGAACGAATGGGCAGTAAGTACCCGCCGCGGTGGCTCACTGGTTGGGGCGCTCGGCTACTGATCCGGAGTTCCCGGGTTCGAACCCGACCGCGGCGGCTGCGTTTTTATAGAGGCAAAACGCTAAGGCGCCTGTGTGCTGTGCGATGTCAGTGCACGTTAAAGATCCCCAGGTGGTCGGAATTATTCCGGAGCCCTCCACTACGGCACCTCTCTTTTCCTTTCTTCTTTCACTCCCTCCTTTATCCCTTCCCTTACGGCGCGGTTCAGGTGTCCAACGATATATGAGGCAGATACTGCGCCATTTCCTTTCCCCAAAAACCAATTATTATTATTATTATTATTATTATTAATGAGCAGTAAGCCGCAAGCTTCGTGGTGAACGCGCTTTGGATGTGCACTGCGTTGTTCGCCGCTCACCGCGTGATTCCTGCGTACCCGCACTGTCCCACTGCGCCCGAACGAGAGATATCAGACGCGTCACTTCCTTTCCTTAAAATCAAGAGAGAGAGAGACTCTTTAATGAAGAAACAGAGAATCTAGCCGGCGTTTCAATATCGCTCGCATGCTACTCTGCGTAGGGAGGGGAATTTGGGAGATAAAGACTGAAGGAGAGCAGCGTAGAAGAGGTGGAAAAAAACGAAGATAAAATGCAGACGATCAAAATCAATTTTCATTTCATTTTCCTTTCCTTACGGGGCAGTTTGGGTGTCCACAGAGATAAGTGACAGGTCTCACTTCCTTTCCTAAAAAAGCAATTTTCATTTCATTTTCCTTCCCTTGCGGCGCGGTCCGGGTGTCCATCGAACTATGTGACAGACGTCCTTTCCTTCCCTTGCGCTGCCATCGCGCGCTATCTGTTGGGGCAGGGGCGTAGGTTGCGAGGAGGAGGCGGAGGGCGACGCCGACGACACCGACATTTCTGCGACACGAGCTCCTTTTCGCGTTAAAAACCACCAGACATAACCGTTGGAAGGGCGGACGTACATGCGTCCACCTCTGATGGTCTGAAGGACCCCACAGGGGTAAATGTGCCACGGTCACCCTTAAACCATTCGGATGACAAAAAATGATGGTACTGATATCTCGATATCGTATAATTTGGAAGCGCCTCTCTCACCACGGCAACGATCCGCGTGAACAAAGCGCGGCAGCGGTGGTCATCCAGCCAGCGACGGCACGCCACCGTGCGCGTCTATCCCGCAAACGGCCGCGGAAGGCGCGCGACAATGTCGCGGGTCAAAGTGCAATGATTCAAATAATGAACGACGTCGCCGACGGCGTGCCCACAAGGGCACACCAACGACGACGCCAAGCCAAATCTGTGCAAATACGTCGGAAACCGACCGTGTGCAGCTAAAATTGCGATTTATGGCTTCGGCGGTGGAAACTGATCGGGGATGTTGAGGACACAAGGCACCCAGTCGTAAATTCCAGTTTGTTCGTTATTTTCCAACCATCAGTGTTGCCCTAAACCGATTTTAGCACTCTGCACACTCGACAAGTGCGACAATCTGGACAAGTGCGACTTCCTCAACCGAGACGACCTACTCGTTTTGGAGGCGAGCACATCTGCACTCTCGTTTCCGAACACACCGGCGTGTGCCGCCACATGAAAGTTTGATCTGACGCACTGACAGTAAGTCAGTTAGTGGTGATTTGATCGAAAAAATTCTTGCGTCCCTCGTTTCATAGGTGGCCAGTGCCGCCAAGAGAGATAGCGAGTTGGTATAAAAGTGGACCGGGATCCTCCCCCGCAACGACGCCGCATATCTCAGCGCCTCCTCAAAAGCATTTATCTCGGCACAAAATGCGCCGGAAGCGATCTCTACTCTGAATCACCCCACCTGCAAGATGCGACCGGACCGAGACATTGCCACAAAGGCAGCACCATAAGACAGAGTCGTGAAGGATCCATCTGTATAAACGTGCAGGGCAAGCAACGCGGCCAAATTGGTTTTTTGTGGGAAAAGGAAATGGCGCAGTATCTCTCTCGCATATCGGCGGACACCTCAACCGCGCCGTAAGGAAAGGGATAAAGGAGGAAGTGAAAGAAGAAAGGATGAAAGTGGTGCAGCAGTGGAGGGCTCCAGAAAAATATCAATGTCCGGAGTTCCCGGGTTCGAACCCGACCGCAGCGGCTGCGTTTTTATGGAGGTCAAACGCTAAGGCGCCCGTGCGCTGTGCGATGTCAGTGCGCGTTAAAGAACCCCAGGTGGTCGAATTTATTGCGGACCTCTCAAATACGGCACCTCTTTCTTCCTTTATTCTTTCACTCTCTCCTTTGTCCCATCCTTTACGGCGTGGTTCAGGTGTCCAACGATATATGACAGATACCCCTCCATTTCCTTTCCCCAAAAACCAATTTATTATTATTATTATTATTATTATTATTATTATTATTATTATTATTATTATTATTATTATTATTATTATTATTATTATTATTATTATTATTATTATTATTATTAGTTCAGCTAATCCAGGATATACAAAGCGAAAGATGGCGTTCACTGTGTTCATTGGCGCTGACAATGTTCTAGACGGCGACGGCTTTGAGGGAAGGATGCGCGCATAACTGGCTCCCTGGATATGCGGATGCCTCATTCATGCTTTGATACATGTAGAAAGAGATGTGGCCTGAATGCATTACCGCTGATAGCGTTGTGGCTGACGTGCGGCACTGCAGCAACAGCTTGGCCACAGCGTTCATTTGGTGGGCAATTTCTCGCGGTCAGCCATTAACTGCGTGCCACCTCCAAGAGTGGCAGGGAGGGCTCGCTGCCTATCCAGGATGCGGAACGCAATCAAAGCAGGCTTTTGCAGTTGGACACCAACGCCAAGTGCATGAAAGCGAGATTAAGGTCTCCACTGAACCACGGAACCGATTGTGCACCTTTCCTTTCGTGAAAATGAATGGTCTTTGCAAAGTTGCCAACGCCAATGAACTCTATGAACGCCGTCGGGCCACTTGTTTTGTTTGGTTTTTGAGGAAAGGAAATGGCACAGTAACAGTATCACATATCTCGGTGGACACCCGAAACGCTCCGTAAAGGAAGGGATAAAAAAGGGAGGGAGAGAAGAAAGAGAAAACTGAATTTTGAGGAAAGGCGCTGCGCTGCGCAGCGGTGGAACACCTGTGGCTCGGTGCTACTAGTGGCGGATGCGCAGTAGTGACTAGGGAGCGAGAGAGAGAAATATCCGCGGCGAGGCGCGCGTTGTGACATTATGTGCCTCCTCGGAGCACCGCCACGGCGAACCGCGAAGCCTTCGCTTTAATAATTTCGACCACCTGGGGATCTTTAACGTGCACTGACATCGCACAGCACATGGGCACCTTATCATTTCGCCTCCATCGAAACGCAGCCGCCGCGGTCGGGTTCAAACCCGGGAACTCCGGATCAGTAGCCGAGCGCCCTAACAACTGAGCCACCGCGGCGGGTCAAGCAGCTGCATCCGCCACACTCAGATGGACGTGCCGGAATGCAGCAACTTCTTCAGGGTGCTGGAGCATGTCGTCGAATGGCACCGTAACTTCTGATGCGCGAAACGACCTCTCGCCAAAGGAGGCATCCAATCCAATCCCCGAGTCAACAGCACAAACTCTACGCCCAACCTATCAAGGTCGAGCTGCAGAGGCGGTGCCCCCAACAAAATTTGGAGTGCCCTCTTGCTCGTAGTGGTATAAGCGAGCAGCTACGCTAAAAGCGGGGCCCGCTGCACCGACACCAAACGAGCACGCAAGCCTGAATGGAGACTCTGCGTCAACCAAGCAGGGGACGCACACGTGAGGGTGGGCAAGACAACCTGCGAGTGAAGCGCCCGCAGTTGGTCGGGAGCCGGGGTGCCGCTAAGCTGCAAGAAAGAACTCAGACGGGCAGAGAGCAACTCGGCGTGCTCCTTGAGCTGATCCCCGCGAGCTATGGAGGACAAGGTACGGTCGAAGACCATGTCCAGCAAGCGAACGGATGGCCTTGACTAGAGGCGGGCTCCGTCCAGGCGTACGGCGGGCGGCGTACGTCCCATTCCCCCACTGAGAGGGGAACTGAGAACGCACACACTTTTCTCTCTACTGATGGACACCCTCGCCCACGTGGCCACTCGGCCGAGCGCATCCTCCGCCAAAGCCGTGAGCTCCTTTCTGTTTGGCGCAAGCACAATGGCGACGACGTCGTCAGCATAGGCCTGTAGCTATGCGCCCTCTGGCATCGGCAGCTCAAGCAATCCACGCACCACGATGTTCCAGAGGAGCGGTGACAAGGGAGATCCCTGCAGGCTGCACAAGGTGGGACACGCGACCGCGTCACCCGCGTGAGAGTGGAAGACCACCTCTCGGTCGGACAAAAACGACCGGAGCAGTGCGCAGAGGTTTCTCGGACACCCCCATTGGCCAAGCGAGCTCAGCACCAGGGGGCGCCACACACTGTCAAAAGCCGCCCTGAAATCGATGGAAATGAGCAGCACGTGGAGGCCGTCCGCGCGCAACACTCGCAATTCAGTGACCAGCGCGTAAAGCGCCTGAACGGCGCTACGCTGTCTCGTGAAGCCGAATTGATTCCAATGTAAAAAATTTTGCCGCGTCAAGAAATGGTAGAGGACATCATACAGGAGACGCTCCAGCACTTTAATAATAATAAAAATAATAATAATAATATTGTTATTAATAATAATTGGTTTGGGGGAAAGGAAATGGCGCAGTATCTGTCTCATATATCGTTGGACGCCTGCACCGCGCCGTAAGGGAAGGGATAAAGGAGGGAGTGAAAGAAGAAAGGAAGAGTGGTGTGCCGTAGTGGAGGGCTCCGGAATAATTTCGACCACCTAGGGATCTTTAACGTGCACTGACATCGCACAGCACACGAGCGCCTTAGTGTTTTGTCTCCATAAAAACGCAGCCGCCGCGGTCGGGTTCGAACCCGGGAACTCCGGATCAGTAGCACTTTTCAAAAGACAGAATTCATGACAATATGCTGGTAGGACGTAGTCGCATGAGGCTGTCTGCCCGTCTTCAAAAGAAAAAATATGCGACCCTTACGCCAAGTCACCGGGAAGTGAGAGAGCCGCACGGCCGCAAAAAAAAAAAACGAAAATGAAAAACCGTGGATGCATGTTCCATAATTCGCGGACCACTTTCTTGGTGAGCCCGTCCAAACTAGACGCAGTGCCGTTCTTAACCTCGGAAAAAGCCAATTCTAACTCTCCGTAAGTGAACGGAATGTCGTCCGGCCCACCCAACGTTGAGTCGGCCGCGGTCGCACGCAAATTGACATGAATGGGTAAACCCAATCATTGGTCGTCCGAACACACCTGACAGTTTAAAATTGTTTGGGCAGTCTCCAACAAAGATGTAGTTAATGACCCATCCGAACGCTCCGCTGGCGGCACAATCAACGATGCACGCAGACCTTAAAATTGCGGCCATAAAGTCTGCTCTTAATGAGCATCTCTCTAGTTTTGATTGTCGTGCGTTCGCAACGTTTTCCCTAAATTCCTTTAACGCCTCGTAATAAATGTGGATGTAAAATTTCCACAATTCATACTCCTAACAGCGCTGAAATCATCTCCGGAGAGCGCGACCTCGGCAGCGCTCAGCACCGAGCTCCGGAGGCCACTAAACACATAGAAACCGTCCCTCTGGCGACCCGTATCCGGCCTTACAGTCGATTTTTTCCTGCGCGTCTTATTGAAAATGTAGTGAAATCTCTCCACCTCCAAATCCAATCCGCTCGCCGAAGCCAACTGAGCTTCGGCCACCGCATCAAAGAATGAAGACTGTTCCATGGCCCTCAAGACTCTCGTTGGGCCGTTGTGTATTAATCTGAGGTTTGCGTGTGTAGGTTTCGAACCGAATTTTGCCTCAATGTGCTTATGTTCCCAGAACGTGGCGGTGTCAGCAATCGTCCATTGAAAACCCGCCAATGCCAAGGCGGGACTGTGCGACGTCCGTGCACGTTAAAGATCCCCAGGTGGCCGAAATTATTCTGGAGTGCGCCACTAAGGCACCTCTTTCTTTCTTTCTTTCTTTCTTTCTTTCTTTCTTTCTTTCTTTCTTTCTTTCTTTCTTTCTTTCTTTCTTTCTTTCTTTCTTTCACTCCCTCCTTTATTCCTTCTTTTACGCCGCGGTTGAGGTGTCCGCCGATATATAATACAGATACTGTCCCATTTCCTTTCCCCAAAAACAATTATTTTTTTTAAATACCTTGCAGGCCCGTTGGCATTGTGTAAGGGGGCGGCTAAACATCAAGACCAAATTTAAAAGGGGACAAGCAAATACAGGGAAACAAGGCACTATACATGATCAGTAAAAATTTGGAACACCTAAATATAATACAGAACAGTTGACATAGGAACACAGAAATAAGAACGCATGAAAACTTAGGCTGAAACTTCAGTCTTGCCGAATTTGCAAAGTAGAGTTGACATGTGGCTCCAGTGTGCATGTATTTCATGGGATCCTCACACTAAGTCAAATATCAGTCACCTTGAAAAAATACAAAGAAAGACAGTTAGATTTATATTTAATAAAATTAATTTGGATTAGCTCAGCTAATCATGGATATACAATGCGAAAGCGAGATTGAGGTCTCCACTGACCCACGGAGCCGGTTGTGCGCCTTTCCTTTCGTGAAAATGAACGGCCTTTGCAAAGCTGTCAACGCCAATGAACTCTATGAACGCCGCCGGCTCACTTGTTTTGTTTGGTTTTTGAGGAAAGGAAATGGCACAGTAACAGTATCACATACCTCGGTTGACACCCGAACCGGTTGACACCCGAACCGCGCCGCAACTAAAGGGGTAAAGGAGGGAGCGAAAGAAGAAAGCGAAACTGATAGTTGGATTTTCGAGGAAAGGTGCAGCGCTGCGCAGCGGCGGGACACCAGTGCTCGGTGCTACTAGTGGCGCATGCGCAGTAGTGACTAGGGAGCGAGAGAGAGAAAGAAACGAAAGGTCAGGCGACGGAGTCGGCGGCAGCCACCTGCGCCGTGCGTGACGTCACTCGTGCTCCGACATACGCCGGCTCGCGCGAAGCGAGGTGTTTACTAGCGTAGTGATGCTGTTCGCTTCAAAATTTGCACGGACTCACTCTCCCTGTAAAATTATGGCAGATAATTTTATACCTACCCTTGAATCACGTCTAAAGCAGTTCAGACTTGAATTCCTTTCCCTCCTTCTTAACAACAAACTTCAAATGAATAAATTACCTTATATAACGCCTGCATTAACGCGCCACACAAGACATCACCATCCTGACTCGTTCACACCTTATTATGCTCGAACTGATTCTTCTAAATTTTCCTTTTTTCCTCGGTCATTATCGGACTGGAACCATGCTTAACTGGCTACAGTGTGACTAGTAATTGTATAAATGTGTACTTGTCTGTTCCTGTTTTGTTCATTATTATTTGTATTTATTCTAATGCCTCTAAGCTTGGACCCAAGGGTCAGCCGTATGTAATAAATATATAAAATAAATAAATATATGCTCTCTTGTGTGAGCGCCTTTAATGTCGTCTAGGGCAAGCAAGGTATTTAACAAATAAAAACGCCTACTACTGTGTGTGTCGAAATATGACTATCTGTGGAAACCGCCAGTCTCTCGACCACAAACGTAGCCAAGGAGAGGCGGCTTTTCGCTTTCGACCAGGGTTAACTAAAGCTAAACCCCATCCTATATCTATGGACCTCCTTCACCCCGCGACGTCACGAAGATGCGGTGGCGCTGATGTTAGCAGCGACTTTCGCATGGTAGGCAAAACAGGTTCCGCTTGCCCGTGCCTACCGCAGCTACCGGCGGCTGCTTCAAGCCTGTGCACTGCAGAAGCAGCATGCATTGACCAGCTGTGCCACTGATGGATCCGCATAGTAGCATAAAAAATATTAAATTAGCCTCGATAGGTTTCTCGCGCATAAATGCCGCATTCGGAAACTGGCTAACAGGCATTGGGCCACGGTAGTAAAGCGCGAAGTCTGGGAGTCGATAGGCACTGACACTCAATGCACTTAATAGCATGCAAGTTACTGCGTTTATTCACCTGAACTTCAGGATAGTATAGGCTGATAATTGCTCAAGGAAAAAAAGACATATGTAGCTGCATACATACTTATCACCTTGAGCCGGGGTGCACGGGGCGCCGACAGGTTCACTCGCCCCCAAGGAATGCGTTTTTTTGTTAATAGCACACCATGTTTTAATGGCGCGTTTTATGGCATTCAATATTTACTTGAAACTGTTTCTTGATATGACGACATAATTATTTCATTCGAGTAGAAAGAAGTCTGGTAAGTTGTGTCAATCTTGCGCGGTCGCGTACCTTAAGTGTGCTAAACGCCATATGCTTTTTCATTGTATCATGCATGTGTCATGTTTCATGAGGTAATACATGATCGCGAAGCTTGTTTGGAAAGAAGCAGCCGCAGGCGTGCTACTAACAGACACGTGGCGAGATTGAGAGGGGACGCGGCATGAAAAGTGTTTTCGTTATTCATGCATGTGATATGTAACTAAACTTGGTGCAAATATGAAATTCCTACGCTAGTTTCAGTCATTCCTTTTATTTATAGCTATACCTGGTGCAGTTCTGGGCAATTATAATTAACACCGTCGTCAAGTCCCCCCAAGCTCTCAAATAATTGAGTAGATAGTGCGCAGTTTTTTTATGCCAGCATGTACATAAAGCCCTGTTCTGTATGATGACGCGATTAGTTCTTTTTCTATATGATCAGTACTTATGCATGCATAGTTACATGAAAACGTTTCTTACAAAAAATAACACAATACTGCACCTGTAGGGAAAAAAAATCGAGAGATTTATTACGCTCCTCAACGTCTCAGGAATAGTTTGCGACAAATGGAATCATTTGATTTTCATGCGAATTACGAAGGTGAGTGATCCAGTCACAGAAAATGTGAGAGGTCAGAAAACGAACCTTAAAGTTTATTCCCTCGTTTATGGCATCTTCGCTTTCGCTTTGGTCAAAGAAATGCGGCACTGAAATCAAAGAAATTACCTCAATTTTTGACGACCACACTTCTAAAAAGCGTAATTTATAAATTTGTACTCAATATTTTGCTATAATTTTTCGTCACGAAACTAGACTTCAGGGCTAGGAAAGAAAATAATTCTAGAAATCAAAAATTTTCACCAAATCGACCAGCTTAACAAGAGGACAAGTCGGACTGGCTGGTGCGTGGTCATGCGGCTAAAAACAGCGCTAAGCGAGACAGGAGATCGGGGACACGACGCTGTCCCCACTTTTCGCGCAGCGCGACACGTACGTATGTCAGCAGACGATGAGCGCATGTCTGCTCCGACGAAACAACGCCAGCACTTCCCCTCACTATTGTCCCGAAGTAAAATCATTCCGGCTAGTGCAGAGTGTCAAAACTTGTTTTATTCAATGCCTAGCGCATAAATAAACGGCAGGAACGCTTTCTACATATTTACTACTAACCATATATACAATACACAGTGGCAAACTATTTCTCTTTATAGGCTGCACGTGACCAACGCGAGCTCGTGTACTTCGACAAATTACTAAGTTGGAAGCATCGACCATTGCTATGATTCGCAGAAACTGGAAACGGGCCTACAAGCCTTGGAATCCCGCGCTCAACACCTATCCGCGACGCCACTCCCCGACCTTTTGCCTACCACGAGCTCGCTAGCGACTGCAGCGCCACCTTGTTTGTTTACAAACATGCAGGAGGTCTATACCTCTCCTCCACTCCACCAATCTCAAACTCCGCCCGATCCGACTGATCTCTGCCCCTGCGTACCCATCCCATCCAAGGAACGAGGCGGCCCACAATTATGCACGAGGATTTGTCGACCGGGATGTGGTGACACCCGTCCTGCGGACGGCGAGAGATCGTATGGTTAAATTTCATGACATCACCATGCACTACCGCTTAGGCCTCTATATCTCACCGCACATATTTCTCTCACCAAACCCCATGAAGTTGCATGGAGGCAACTCCAAACTAACACCTTCCCCAACCCCGCGATATATTCCCGCATATACCCTGGGGTCTACTCCTCTTCCTGTAAACCGTGTGGCCAATATGCCACTCTATCCCACATAATCTGGGCTTGCCCTCGGGAGTCCCCTCCTCGAGCTTTGCAGCTCTCGAATTTAGACAAATGGGAGGCCGCATTGCTCAGTTCCGACTCGAACATAATTGTTTTTTTGCGAAATGAAATCGTGCAGTGTCTGTCTCAAATATCGTTGGACACCTGAACCGCACCATAAGGGAAGGGATAAAGAAGAGAGTGAAAGAAGAAAGGCAGAAAGAGGTGCCGTAATGGAGGGCTCCGGAATAATTGCAACCACCTGTGGATCTTTAACGTGCACTGACATCGCACAGCACACGGGCGCCTTAACGTTTTGCCTCCATAAAAACGCAGCCGCCGCATACAGATCCGGGTTGTGACAAGAGGCCTAGAAGTCGCCGAACGCCACGGGCTCATGGCGACGTGCCGGAACTATAGAGAGTTTTAGTTTCACGTACGTAGAGGCTTCACGTACGTATAGCTCTTACGGGTGACCAGTGCGCATGCGCAGAACGCAAAGGGTATGCGCGAGTCTCACGTACGTACGTGAGATTTGGATTTTTACTTTGCGGTCTTTGCGTTGCTTGCGTACGTAGCGTAGACAAACATGGCGGCACCCTGCCCGCCGCTTCACGGCGATAACAGCTTCGTCGCTAATCCCTCGAGGCGATATCGTGTTCTAAACTTCTTGTATTCGCCTTCGATTTGCCCATTCTTACCCTCGCATAAGGTTTCAAGCGACAAATAGCTTTTGTTTTTCAGACAGAAGAGCGATTTTTCAGCTATTAAGCCTGACGAAGAAGCGTTGGTCGTCCTCATAGCAACGGTCTCGCTATGAATGGCTTGGCTTAAAGACTTGTCTTGGATGATTTAGGCTACAACCAGTGTCTGTGTTTCTTAGTAGATGGCGCTAGGCGTAATGCGCAGCGTGCTTCGCGTACGTGTAACTATAAGGATTTCAAACGACCTACGTGCAGGCTACGTAGACTTCTCACGTTTGCGTACGTGAACCCTCTACGTACGTGAAACTAAAACTCTCTTATAACTCCACACCGTCTGCTACTTTTGTCAACGAAAAATGTTAATCCTCCTCCTCCTTCCTTACGGCGCAGTTCGGGTGTCCACCAAGATATGCGAGACATGCGTCTTTCCTTTAATTAAACTGTCCAACAGGTAAAGCGTCGCGCAGAACATGCGATGGCGTTCCATTCCGTGGACCGCCCCCACCCCTGGCAACACTGCAGCATGCTGTCATCAAATTTTTTGTCATTTTTGTTTTTGTTGTTTATTTTTTATTCTTGGTTTTCGTTATTTTTTATTTTCTATTTGTTTGTTAATTTTGTTTCTATTTGTACTTTCTGGTTCATTTCATTACATATACGTTGCTTAAGAAATGTTGCTTAATCAACTTTGCTTTTTTGTTTCATTTCTCACACAACTTATCATTGACAGTTCAAGCGGGCAACTTCCATCTACAACTTCCGTCTACAGCTTCCGTCCACCGCACTCATGAAACAAGCGAAGGCTTTCGCCTTAATAGGGCCAGGCAGAACTATGGAGTAGCGCGGTGGTAATTTCAGCATGTATCAGCAAAGCTAAACACGTACAAACGTACAGCGGCAGTTTCTTGACCTAAGCCTAAACGTTGCAATAATTGCTCTGAAAGCCAGCCGCATAAAGGACCAAGGTACATACCTGGTTGTGCCGCTAGATGTGGTCCTTTTTGAGTGAAGGCACGGGCACCACCGCTGCAGGCGAGTTGTGGCGCTTCTCGGTTTGCGCGCGGAGCGTCTCGGACTGGATTCTTTGGCCACCGAATCTGTGCCGAGCAGAATGAAAGAAAGAAGTCTCTGAGGTCTGCGCCCAGGCACACGCTGCTAGTACGTTCTATCCAGAGAACGCTGACCTACAGCCAGTGCGATCACGAGGCAAACTAGCGCGAACTGACACTTGTGAGATCATAAGTAGCCGAGCCGCCTACCGTCGTGAATTTTTAACGCGTCCCCGAGTTCAGAAGGCCAACGCTATCGAAAAAAAATGCGAGACACTTTGGCAACTCAAGTGCTAGGAGGCGAAATCCGACCATTCTGTGGCAATTTTCACTATGCCGCGACGACTTCCGGTGGATGTGACGTCACACAATTCCTGTGGCTATAATGATACCCAAAATACGCAATTTTAGGGATTCTTAAGTGTTAATTACGCCTAATTACACATTTTTTTATGTAATTTGACAACAACACGACGTTTTTCCGATCATTCTGTGACAATTTTCACTATGCCATGACGACCTGGTGGATGTGACGTCAGACCGTTTTCTTGGCTATATTGATACCCAAATTATACATCTTTCGGAGATCTTAAACTAATTACGCTTAATAGAACATTTTTTTATTTAATTTGACACAAATGCGACGTTTTTCAAACCATTCTGTGACAATTTTCTTACGCGGTGACGGCTTTAGGTGAATGTGATGTCACACTATTCCCGTGGCTATATCGACGGCCGCGCTATTTCGATGCCATTTCGACATTTTTGCCTAAAATTAATTTACTAATTACTCTACAGTTCTCAAACTTGTGATCTAGGTTCATTTTTTCCTCCTCTCTCTGAAACAATCATTCTTTTTCTGCTATCTTTTTTGGTGCCTGAGTTAAACGTGCGACACCCTCTGCGAACGGCAGTATGAGCCATTAAAGGCTTTCGCCCTTAAACACACACTCAACACGCGTAGAGCACTACCGGTTAAAGAAAGGAGTTCACCAGATATTGAGCGTCCCAGGTGAAGCGGGGGTTCCTTGTAGACAGGACGGACGCGGGTTGATGAACTGCGACGCGTCGCTGGAAGGAAGCCGCAGAGGAGAGCCAGCTGGTAGTATGAGCGGAGAGGACCATAGGAAGACGCCGGTGGACTCCCGTCAGCAGCCCCACTAACTTGGCAGCAGCAGGAGAAGCATATCCTGGACACGTCGTCAGCGTCCCCAAACGCCGTATGCTTAGTGCAGGAGTGCCTTATCTCCATATTCCTGGTGGCGAGCGTGAGTGGTGGCATGGGAGTCACGTTCACCGCTGGCGCGGGGGATGAGGGGGGATACCAGTGTATCCCACAACTTATGGCTTCAGCATTCCTCACCCTTCTTTCCTTTCGCCCTTTCTCTGATCTCGCCCCCATGCTTTTTCTTTTTCCGTTATTTTCAGTTATCTTTTTCAGGTACTTTGTTAAGTCATGCTGACTACATCGTTACCTGAGTTTTTCAGGCGAATGCAGCCAATCATACCCAGCCACCTGTCCCAGCTCAACATACAGCCTTTCATGCCCATGCTCCCAATCTCTCCACACGCCACACACCGAGATTCCTTTTTTAATTTATTTCTTCTACTTCCAAATATTACACTGAATGTTTCTGCGGTGAAGCAGAGCCTCTGCAGAAGTGTTTTCTTCGCCATATCACCCTCTGTTAGCTTTGATGCGAACATTTTCCCGAAAATTGTTTAGGCCTCGCCCACCAGACAAATATCAGAGCTTTTCTCTCAAACGATGCAAATAGGCGTTCGAATTGTCATGCTTATCGTCGAAAGCAGCCATGGGCATCCTTGTACCAGCAGATAGGCGTGTCGCCAGAATACCTTTACGAAAATCTTGTAGCCTTTTGCACCGCTCCAACGCTAGCGTTTGCTAAGAATAACTCGAGCTAAAGCACTTCCTTCTCCGGCGCCTTTCTCTCTTCTAATTCTGCCGTTAGTTTAGTCTCTCTACAAGCGCTTATTTATGCTCCAACTACCGTTTGGTCTAAAACCCGGTTGCCAAGCATTTCACCCCTCAAAAGCCGAGCATCTGGACAGCGGAAATCTTGTACCCATTAGAAAACCGGTGGGCGCCCTGTGGCACTGGAGATTGAACACAGTACCTACAGAATTTCAGGCCAATGCTCTGCCCCAAGGCCATCGCTACTGCTTTCGTGAACTCGAGCATTTCGAATCTCAACATATGCGTCTGGATGTCCATATATCTCCTTTAGCACGAACACGAGCTCGTTGACGTTAATGCTATATATGACAAAAAGACTATGAGCATCCTGCCAGCCTAGAAACAAAGTTTTGGTTACATATCTATGTCGTGAATAAACAAGGCACGGAGGTGCACGTCTCCTAAAACAACGTTTACTGAAACGATCAAACACAACAAAACTGAAAGGAAAAGATTTACATCATATAAATATAGTAACACAAATGAAGCAGATTGCCCACACGCCAGCGGCGTTAAGAATTACGCCAAATAGTCTTAACAACTCTTAACAAAACTCCATACAGCAATCGAATGATTAATAGTGCAAACAGTGCAGTCGGTACTTGATGTGCATGCTTGTGTATTAGGTCGCTCGAGGTGACCTCGCCGCCGCCTGCTGATCGTTGCCGGGATGCGTCGGCGTATGAGGGCTTCCTCAATGCATGTTCTCTGCTTCGACTTCAAAACTGGAGTACACCCCCCCCCCCCCCCCCGCCCTCCCTCCACATTTTACCCGAGTGGTTTCAAGGAGCGGACGTCGTCGCATACCGTCTTCCTCCCCCTGCGGGTGCATTGTGCGCATGTATCTTCAAGGCCGTGGGCTCGGATACACTTGCTGTCCAAGCACACTGCGCGCCCACGCCGTCTTCTTTTCTTCCCTCTCCGTGTAAACAATTGTTTGTTCCGTGCGGACGTTCTTGCTTTACGCCCTCTCTTTCCCTCCTTCCACGTGGCCACGCCGGTTGCGTCTGCTGTATGCCATAGTTATCTTTATTCGCTTCCTTTCATGACGCGGCGTCTCGCACTCTCTCGTGACGCCTGGACGAAGTTGGGCGCTGTACGGAGCACTTCGGTACAGTTTCGCGTGCTCAGGTGAATCGTGCGAGATTTGCGGTTAATAGTTCGGACTGTGGCAACATACACAAGCTCAATATGCTGCGTGGCATTGGCGCGTTTAGCGTCAGGTACAGTACCTTGACGGACCATTCAGCGCGCACTGGCACACCGAAAACCATTGGAAATACAGTGTATCGGCTGTACAGCTCTATGCTCAGACTTTTGGCTGTCCCATGGTCTGTTAATATTCGGCTAGGCCCTGTTACTCGTTTTTATCATGTTAGACAGATTATTTATTTAAGCAGGATCTCTATTCATCGCTTCCTCAGAGTTTTTGTCAACTTTTGTAGCGATAGCTACATTACGGTAGCATTTCAAGCCTTCAGCGTGGCGGCGTGGCCCTGTTGCTGCGCCGCCACGCTGTCACGTGGTTGGTCACCTGGTGTGGAGCAGCTGCCGGCGGCGCGGCGCCGTGACTGATCACGTGGTTGGTCACGTGACCAAGTTCCACTCAGCCAGCTGTAGCTATTTCCTCACTACATGTTTAACTAGAGCGAAACCACCGCCCATTTTTTAGGGTTCTTCAATGGAAAATCTCATTTAGCTGTGTTCGTTAGGGCAGTAGTTTTTTCTAGAGTTTTCTTATACTCATTTTCAAGAAAATGCCTGTGCAAAGACTTGATTTTGATCCTTTTCCCTCTAATCTTATTTACCGCTCAATGCACTTTTGATTGCCAGGTAATGGTGTCTGTGCTAGCAAACATGCAAAAAATTGGCGGTGGTTTAGCTGTGGATAAACCTGGAGTGACGCTATAGCTACAGTTGGCCGAGTGGAACTCGCTCAGTCCAATTACAAAGTCAGTCTTTCTCCGCTGCGTTTCGCTGGGCGCTCCTTTTCTTTTTGTCCCTGGACGTGGATCACTCTCTCCCCTCTCTCCTCCTCTGCAGTCCTCTCCCACTCGGTTTCGCCGGCGCGCCGCTCTGCTGGCAGCTGCCACGGTGGCCACGGCGCCGCCAAGCTGAAGGCTCGAAATGCTAGCGTAATGTAGGCGCGTGGCGAGCACACCAGCTGCGTGCTCTAACGTCACTCCGCGCATGCGCACAACTGACGAGGCGGGAGACGTCTGCTCCGCCGTCCACGCAGCAGTGAGGCGCGCACACCATTCCATTCTATTCCAAAAACTTTTATTTCCATCAGAAATGGAGGCCCCCTACTCCCTACCCCTGGCGCGCAGGCCTAGGGACAGGGGCCGGGGCCTCCGCGACTAGATGCAGGCAAAGAGTTGCTGGCTCTTCGCGGCCTCTACCGCCAGATGGATGGCTTTCCTCTGCATGGCGGGGTCCGCGCTTTGCAGAAGGGTCTCCCAGGCTTCTCTACTATTTATTCCTTCATTGACCCCTCGGGAGTGTGTGCATTGCCAGATTATGTGGTAGAGGGTCCCCCTCTCCCCGCATTCCTTACATTTATCGTCTATGTCTTCGTCTTTCAGGACACCAGCTGTGGGCTATGACGTCACACTCCGCGCGTGCGCGCAGCTGGCGGAGCGGTGGTGCCACGGCTCAAGCGCGTAGCCACGCTGACCTCGCGAAGTGGCTAGCGCAGTGTAGCGATCGGTACAAAATGTTACTTTCACTGGGAATTTCTTGTGCAGGCCATATACGGAAACACTGCAGGTGAAGACTTGGCTTCAGGAAAAGAGCATTTTTATGCCATCTGTTAACTGCCGCCTCTCCAATGTTCATGCAACAACGACACATTGCTTCATCAGTCGTAAGGAGGCACTTCTTATCAGGTATGTCTTGCACCAGACCTCGGAAAACGAATTCTTTACACATCTCAAACTCAAGGCTATATACCTCACTGGATTACACTGTGTTGATGCGCCTCTTGATGTGTTTTTTAATGATTCAATTAAGCATCATGTGAAAAACTAGAATGATAGACCGGTATTGTTCATCAGTTGGTAAGGGGAAATCTCATTGCTGCCAATTGAATTTTCGTCGCTGAAAAGAGTATGAACAGACCGACTTTATAAAGGAGTGACACTCCCTCGTGGTGATGTGCTCAACCTTACCGCCCGTCTAGTTCACTGTATTTTTGACGTAGTCTTCACCGCAGTTTCCTAAAGATTTGAAAATAGTTGATGTAAACAGAACATTTTCCAGTCTTATAAAAGCTGTATATTAAAAAAATGGATTGCGGTATAGCATTTCCAAGCAAAAACTATCGGGGCAAAGCGCAATTTTTTGCAAGTGGACACCTCCTCCACGTTCCTGAGAACGCGATTGAGGTGTCCATTGAGCTAGAGAACCTCCTATTCCTGTCTTCAACTTTTTCATCGTAAATGTCACTTTACCCAATGTACGCTGGCGTCATTTCCACTAGTGCTATGTTTCTGCCACATCGCTGGCCACACCAACGCATTTAGCGCAAATCTTTCTAACACTACCTCCACAGTGCTCAAAACGCGAACATTAGTTTCATACTATCATTATTGATGGAGGAGACCACGTACAAGTCAGAGCGCGAAAGTGTGTTGCACTTTAACACGAGACGTTATCGGCTGTGGCGGCAGCGAAGTGTTCTCGTGCTGTGAACGGCGAAACTGATTCGTTCACGCTGACCCGGGTTCGAAGTGCCGAATGGTTTGCTCAATGTCACCTTCAAGGTGATAGTGAACACAAACCGGTGAGCCGACGTGACCTATGTTAAGTGGTGCTGTCACACTAAAAAAAATGCTGTGATGGCGCTGTGCCCAAGTTAAGTGGCCACCGACGCAGATCTGTTCCTGCCTGCCGGACTGGCTATGCCCATCCCGGGGAAGTGGTATTTTTCCTTCTTTCCTTGTAATATGGTAAATGCCGATGACGTCATCAGGTGACGTAGGTTTTCTGTCTGTTTGTAATGTGCGCTGGGTTTCATGATTGATGAGTCATATAATGCTTTCACCTGGCTTGGCTTAATAACCAAAAAGCTCGAAGCCTCTACTTCCCCCGTCCCTACAAGTTTTCGGAGCTACCGTGCTTGAATAATTTTTGGGTTCACAAGAACTATGTCTACTTCACGACTTCAAAAGCCGTGGCAGGGAGTTACGCATTTTCCAGAATGGCTTGTACCGCATAGCTATCGTACTAGCCATAAAAAAGCCTCCAGTACGCGGAAAACGCGATCCAGGCGCAGAGGTCACGCCTTGCGACGAATATTTGCATTCACTGTAGCACTCTGGACCTCATGAGTCCTTATAGCACTTTCGAAAGTTTGATTTAGATCACCTGCCTAATAACAGAGCTATAGGTTTTTGATCACTGTTATGCGTCCTGGAGACTTATGTGCCCAGTAGTAAGTCTCACTTCGGCCCACGCATTGCCGTCGTCGTCGTCTTCATCCAGGGAGGGGGGAGGGGGGGCTGTGCTTTGACCATACCATGCTCGTACCCGCCGGTCGCTTCTTTCAATTTTTGCCGTCATACGGTGCGACGCAATATGGGGATAGGTCCCAAGCACTTCGAAATGCATATAGGTGGTATACGCACTGGCGCACAGCCGCGCCGCCGCCTACTCCTTGCCTAACTGTCTTCTGCGTATATCAGCTGAGCCCATGATTTCCAACCTGTACATATCTAACCTTGATATGCTGCTTCAAATTTTATTCTTTGGTTGACCTACGAAATTTTTGCACGAAGTGCATCCTGAATAAGCGCAGGACGGCCTCCACAGTTTGCTCAAATGATTAATGAAAAGATGTGACCTCGTGCTTTCTCTGATCTTGAAATGAATTCCTGCGGCATGCGCATCGTTTTACGGTGGAGTCGTGGTCACCCAAGCGGCGTCTGTATATCGTGGACGATGTGGACTCTGCGCTTGCGTCAGGGTGATATACTGCAAGCTCGCGAGTTGCCGCGGCTACCTCGATCCCTGCCAAAACAGCGCACTAATTGGTGCACCGTGCGCTGTGTTGTTAGGCACAAAAAAGACACACGACACTCACAAAGCGCGGACTATCAAGTGTCAGCTAGCAGCCACTCTCGTGTCGAATTTTGTCAGCACAGCGCACACAGTGCGAAAGTGAACAATTACCTAGCCCAGTATGCTGCGTTATGAGCGGCTGTTGTGAAAAACTACTACCACCTTTATGCAAAAGAACGACTGCTCCAGGTTGGTAACAAGGCTTCCCAAGCCCGGTCATATTGTTATGCGTTGTATGCAAAGGACACCCACATAACACATAATCGGCGCCTTCAGATATATTTACCGGCTGTGCTCATGCTGCGTGGACGCCGCAGTGAGAGGCCGGAACACCGATCGCTACCCCACGAATGTGTCTCAAATAAATGCGGCTCTCAGGTTTCATGCAAGCGCTGCTCCCGTTGACCACTGTCCGAGCTTCTCTATGTAGCCCAGAAATGGGGGAAGCAAAACCAGTGACCAACTTTATTCGCGGGCTTGTTTTCACGAAATAGTTAGGAGCTACTATCGCGCTGAGCGGCTGCTGGCCGCATCTCTGATGGACGCGGATGCCAAACGGCAGTCTGAATGCGACATGGACAATGTCCCAACCGCCGACTATTGGCGCGTTGGACACGCTGGATGTCTTTGGGCTCTCACCTCCCAGCTGTATGCGGCGTCTAAAGTATAGGAGGAATGCACTGGCGCACAGCCGCGGCTGTGCGCCAGTGCATTCCCCCTATAGTGAGAACCCGAAGACATCCAGCGGGTCCAACGTGCCTATAGTCGGCGGTTGGGACATTATGCATGACAGCACTGGCCGATAAAGTTCGGAAGTTAAAAAGAATGATAGTCAGAATGGAAGAGCGGTTAAACACGAGAGAGTAATACAAGATATTCTAAACGCTTAATAAAGGCTGCCTTTGGTTCTGCTGCGGTCTAACAGCAATGAAGTACAAACTGAAAATTGCACAAACATCACCACCAGAGAATTATACTTACTGCAGTGCTTTATTTTTCTTTCGCGAAATCGAATATTTTCTGTGCCTATATTTTTCTCTTGTTTTGTTAATTTCAACATTTCCGTTCACGCGAAAATGCTGCAGAAACGCTCATATCGAGCAAGAAACAAAACACGGGTGTAAACAAGTGAATTTAAAAAGCAGAAAAAACTTCATTCTTTTCACAATCATCTTGGACTGCTTATTTATTGTGTCCAACACTTTCAGACAAGAGATTAATGCAAAAGTATGCTGCAGATCTTTATGAAGCACAGGCTTCCACAAAAAGGAGACAACACAGCATTGAAATGTTCGAAATGTACATTCATTTATTGCCCACGAATTCGCAAATGGCTTCAAACAGTGCTACTGGAACAAAAGGAAAAGATTTTTAGGACCGTCATGTGCTTCTAAGTTTTAAGAAATAAACGTGCGGCTGGAAATCACGCTATACCCTCAACTTCAAAATGCTGCCAAATTGAAAAGGCTTGAAACAGAATCAACAATTTTTGCCATATAAGATTCAACTTAAAGTACTGTGCTGTCGTAGTACTTCTGCTGCCCGATGTTCATCTTCCATCCGGAGGCACGCAGCTCGATAAGGTGGAGCAGATGCTTGCCAGTGATGGACGAGAAGCCGTGCTCAAGGTACGACTCCCGCATCCGCCACACCAAGGCCTTCATGAGATCGGGGTTGAAGTGCTCGATGACCTTCCCGGTGCGGGTCAGAACCGAACGCAAACAATCCACCTGCGAGAAAGTCGATAACAGTGGTTAGTGATATGATCGGGAGGGCAACAGTGAGCACGATATCGCATAACGTCCAGTGCCCTCAATGCTAGCGCCAGCTCAGCAGAGCGGAATCACTTAGGGTAATACAAAAACCGGCAAATATAGCGGTCATCAATGTAATGCACCTTTACCCACAGGAAAATGATAAGCTCCCCATAGGTGAGCAATAAAATGGTTCGGTTTGGTTTTATGGCGATTTAACGTCCTAAAGCGATTCGAGCTATTAGAGACGCCGTAGTGAAGGGTTCCGGAAATTTGGATCACCTGGGGCTCTTCAACGTGCACTGACAGCGCACAGTACACGAGCCTCGATAATTTCGCCTCCCTCGAAAATCGACCGCCGCTTCTTTCGTGTCAGCAGCCGAGCGCTATAAACACGTAGCCACCGCGGCGGCCCCGCAATGAAAATGACCCCTGAAGAGGCTCTTAACCTTGTCTTTAATACTTTTCTGGATTATACGTCAAAAAGCGCTTTCTGAGAGTATAATTTCTGGACAATGAAAGCGAACGAGCAGTGTTGCCTCAACAAGAGCACTCTTCAAAATGGTGCGGAAGGTGCCATCTTGAACTGAAATGGATTCACCCACATCGATTAGGTTCCCCAATGTTTATGACTAATTTCTGCCACCCGAGCGAGCACCCGCTTCAGGAAAACTATTGACCACTCAAGAAGCCGAAAACAGTGGATTTTGGCTTGACAGCATACGTAACCATACAGAGCAAAAAGCATGTGCTAAAACAGTAAAGGACGACACGAAAAAAAAACATTTTGCTTTACGTGTCTTTACAGAGCCTTTTTTTTTAAAGAAAACGCTCTGGCTTTACGCTTACCTATGAAGCAAACGCAGCTTCTCATCCAGTTGTTTAAATTTACATTGACAAGAAATTGAATCGGGGCTGTATTGATATACTACCACCGGCTATAAATTAAAAACATTCTTATATGCGACAAAACCCCGGGAAATGCAATGCATGCATCCACGCCGCCACCCGCTTTCTTTAAGCTGTAGTTCCTCATTCCAGTTCTCACCGCCGGGAGCGCCGATGGTAGCCCACGACAGTAATCACATCAAAATTTTTATAGCGAAGTGTATGTCAGAGCGCGACGCCACAAGTTAAGAGAGGAAAAATTGTGTCCAATTTTAACCAGTTTTCTCTATAGTAACTGAGGCACTAAATGAAAAATAAAACATTAAAATAACCAGGAAAACCCACAGAATAAAGTGACCCTATATAAAAGGTCCCCTACCTTCCTCTTCCGAGCATCCGACGTTTACAGTCAGGATACAAAAGCATAGAGTAATTCTCATTACTGGCTCTCTTCAGGAGTTGACACTCTTGAGAGTATCACCGTAAATAAAATAAGGTATCGTCCGGTGGGCTACTTGGGGCATAACTCCCTTAAAGAAGGCACACGAGTGGCACAGAGGACGAAGACGCGTGTCATGGTCTTCTCCGTTGCTGATACCCTGTACGCCATTCGTGCGATTTGGTTCAAGAAATTGTTAAGGATTGCGGCACGGACCGTGTGCTGAGCACTCGCAGTACCACCGAAAATCACTGCAAACCGACATGTTGATTTCTGTGTGCGTTATTTTGTGATTGGGCAAGCTTTTACAAGCGATCCCGGCAAATTACTTGAAATCAATGAGCTCCTCAATTTCATACTTTCCAGATTTTCAAGACACCCTGAAGACTCGCAGGATTACTACTTAGGGCAGTGATAACTGCGAACTTCTTCGCTTCAAGTATCCCGCTTGAGGACACAGTAGGTTAATAATAGCTGTGATAAGCCGTAAAAATCTACTTAGAGATCCTTGCCTCGGATGCGTTGCCCAGCCTAGGGGACTCCAGAATGTCGTGGCAGCAGTCGCAGAGCAGCTTGGCCAGGAACGGAATGCTGTTATTCATGTGGTCATCTCCGCTGCGGCCTCGCATCCACAGCAGGAGCTCAGCCAAGAAGGACACGAAAGCCGTCCAGCGACGCTGCACCGGCTCCAACTCGTTTTGGGGTCGAAACAGCTGGTCCCGCTTGTCCCGCTTGCAGAAGCATGGGCAGAAATTCTTTGGCGCTGTCCTTCTGCGGGTGCCATAGAAATACACGAGAAAGTCAGCTTCGTTGGCATCTTCTGCATACTTTGACTACGATGTGAGGACATCTATACTGCCAACAGCGCACCAGATTGATCCCTTTCATGTATTCATTACTACATGATATGGCATGCTGTGTTGAGCTTAAAGTTGAACTGCAACTTTGGCAGCAAAGTTTGCTGTTTTGACTAGTCATGGGCACTAGAAAGGTTTCTTTGTCAGCATGCTTTTCTAAAGGACGTGTACTTTTGCACCATGTAGCAAAACATATCCGAGCGACAGCACCAAGGATAGTTTTCGAAATTCTAAAGACTGATATGGCTATAACAAGCGAGAGGCTAAAATGGTCTATTTGCAACTAGGCGTCTAACGTTTATAGTTAAAAACCTAATCTGTGATAATTAATAAACGGCCTCATTAAATATGATTTACCGATTTTCTTGTGTCCCCGAACAATGCGAACAAGCCATTCGTGTCCCCGAAAAAAAACTATTTAGAACATTAGTTTGTCTTAACTCAACCAACCTGTATACTGTCAACAGCGGTCCAGATTTCGCTTTAGTGCTTCCAATGTGCCTGGCATGCCCCCAATCTAACGATGAGAATATTCGACGCCTCATACAGAACTGGTACTCTTGTTTCAACGATTTAGGAAGCGTGTTGCAGCCGAAGCCTGTACATGTTCTCCAGTCGCGTGGTTAGACCACCCACTAGATATGATGTAAGCACGCACACCTGACAGCCAGTTTCATGCCGGGCACATTGAAATGAACGAATCGCAGACGACACGAATTGAATCGCTTGTACCTTTTCTTAGCAGTCCTAGGTTTAGTTCGGCCGACAGCGAACCGACGAAACGCCCCAACTTCGGCGCCGAAGTAGCTTCATCATCATCATCATTACCGTCGCTTGCTAAAGCTTGCCCTTGTCTGGGGCAGTTGTTTTTAGATAGAGCCAATTTGATATAATAATTAAGACACAAGTAACGACAACAAAACGCAAGGAAAAATATGAATTCCGCGAGTGAAAACGCCATTTGGACTATTTAATTGAAATTTGCGGTCATGCATGCATAGAAACAGACGACAAGGACACCAAGTACAAGAGCTACGGTTTGAAGGAATAATAAGACACCGCGGATTGTGAGTTATTCTCACGTGCAATATACTTTGCTATATGCTGCGACATGTACAGCGCAGCAGTGTCGACCTAAATACGAACTACATGGATTGAGAAGGCACATGCAATGAACAGGAGGAAATGCCGGCTTACCGCGATCAGGAAGAGGCAGAATTGAACAGCTGGCTCTGCGTTTTGCGTGCCCTGTGTGGCTCTTTGGCAGATAGCATTCACCAGCTCCGTCAGCTGCTGGGTGCTGAGGGCGTTCATATCTACGGGCAAACAAACATGTAAGGAACCAAGCGCAGCAAAACCCTAACTTGTCCGCTTGCCTTCACGGACGTAAAGTGGATTCACAACAAAATTAAATTCGTCGTGACAGCCACGCTTTAGACATGCTGGTTAAGGTATGAAAAGCAAGAAAGCCGGCAGACAAACTCTATAGCACAACAAAAGCATCTTCGGTGGGATTTGTAATGCGGGAGATGCAGTCGTCCATCCAAGCTAACCGCGTGAACCACCTTCCCCAGATCACTCTGGCGGAACACCCCCCGGATTTGCCGCACCCTCCAGATCCGACAGTTAAATTGTTTTCCGCCTGGATTATAGTCTGTTCAGCCTAGGTTAAATTTGCAGAAACGTTGAAACTCGCTGCACTCAAACCCAACCTTAGAGCGCTGCGCGACTAGGCAGAGTAGCTCTAAAAAGTGCCATTGATGTGTAGTCATGGAAGTTGAAATCCACTACACAAAGAAGGTACGTGGTTGCACGCTTTCTCACCTTGGAGCGCCTTCTGGATGAGGTCTTCGTTCTGGGCGTGCAAGGAGGCATTGGCGGGTTCCGGGTCGTCGCTCAAGGCGCACTTGGGCTTCCAAAACGGGGGGCGGCTCCTAACCGCCGACTGGTCCATCCTTGGCCACGGCATCGAGGAGGGTACTGCGGCTGGAACCTGGAAGACGACAGCGGAGCACGATGATCAGAGCCTGCTTGCAGGCCGTTGTAGCCGCACTCGAACAAGAGCCCCATGCTGTTGAACCTCTGAAGCAGGCACACGGCGCACCTGACGTTAGTACTGCTCTGCAGATTGTGATACTACTCACATTTGTCCAAGGGTGTTTAAGCTGGGTAGTTATTTTTAGCATTCACCTGAGCGTATCTATGGGACATAAGAAAAGAGACCCGGAGGAGCCTCACAAAATCAAACATGAAACTATTGCAGGCCCCGCCGCGGTGGCTCAGTGGTTAGGGCGCTCGACTACTGATCCGGAGTTCCCGGGTTCGAACCCGACCGCGGCGGCTGCGTTTTTATGGAGGAAAAACGCTAAGGAGCCCGTGTGCTGTGCGATGTCAGTGCACGTTAAAGATCCCCAGGTGGTCGAAATTATTCCGGAGCCCTCCACTACGGCACCTCTTCTTCCTTTCTTCTTTCACTCCCTCCTTTATCCCTTCCCTTACGGCACGGTTAAGGTGTCCAACGATATATGAGACAAATACTGCGCCATTTCCTTTCGCCCAAAAACCAATTATTATTAAACTATTGCAGCAAGACAACTGTTGCTTGATTTTCATCAACGTGGGCTCTCATTGCCTTCTGCTACCGTTCTTAGCAAGTTTAATGATTATACGACTGCCCTAAAGAGGGCAGTCGGACAGAAACTTCTTCAATGTTACTTTCGTGGGTGCGAATCATATCTACGGGAGGTCTCTTTTATTAACGACATGAACTTCGTCTTAGAGAAAAATAACTCCAACCGAGAAACATAAGCTGGTACTGCAAGCAGCTTCTTCACCGCTGCTTTTATGCTGCTCACTTCGTTGTATATTTACTGATTTCCTCCCAATCTCTATCCGCCTTGTGCTCTGCGCCTATAACCATCATTTTTAGTGGCCCTAAGCACCCATGATTCCCACCCCTATCTTCAGTTCTTTCTCAATTTTTTGTCCCCGTATTTCGCCCTCCTGCGCTGGTCGATCGCTTTTTCCCACTAATTTTATTCCACACCAACCTACACTTAGCATGACACTGCACGAAGTCAATGACCGCTATTCCAGCACCACGCGGATATCGTCCTTTTGCTAGGGCAAAAATGAATCACAGTAGTAATAGTGATTCCGGCCAATCCTCTTCAGAAGCCACCCTGTCTAGACAATACAATTCCCAATTAGACCTGGCAATCCCACTACCCTTCGCACATCACAGCCTCTGACTGCAGCTGCCTCCTCGGACCAAAGAAAGTAATTAAACCCTCGTAGTAATGAACGGTTTGCCACAAGATATCCAAGTACTCTTATCATTGCACTGGCTAGCAGACCGACACAGAACACTCGTTCATTTTACATTGTATTTCCCCAAACCATCTTATTTTCCCAGACGCTGTACCTCAAACCCTAACATGCGCTTGAAAAGTTTATTTTCATCCTTGCAAACTCGACCCTTAATGGATCGTCATGCCAGTGGCTCCTGCATTGTTATTCGTTGTTGTTCCATACAACCCTTCCCAATTGCAACAATCGTTATACGGTGGGTGTCCGAGACCCAAAAGGTGTGTGCCGAACAGAGGATGGACACCATTTCAATATTGCAGTAATTGTTCAAGAATTTATTATATTTATTTTTCGTTATCTTGCTACCGTCTTGTTGACCTTGGCCTCCGTATGCACTATGGGGAATTATTAAAGGGTTCAGGACGCACGAAATGCGGTATCGGCCCGGATAGCAGACAGCCCAATAATCGATCATCTCATTTCACTACCTCAAGCTACACAACGAGACCCGATTATTCACCCCCAAATGTCGTCTCGAGACACCATAGCCAGGGATATTCGTTGCGGCTCAGGTGTCCTCGAGACTTTTGCACCATAGTACACTGTCTTCTTCCCTGCCACATAATCCTCAGCTTAACCACAGTTAAGGTAACTACGGTTCCCCGTAACTATATTTAGCCGCGCTCACACGGCAGACGAAACTGCAGTTACGCCACCTAACCACAGTTACGCAAACCAAGCTTGCTGACCACCGTTTGCTACCTTAACCGACAAGATGGCGGCGCCCGTGGCAGAAGCAACATCGAACGACTCGTCCTCCCAGAGTTGTGTCATCTGGCTTGACTCAACAACCGCGGCCCTGATACGGATCTGATACGGTAACACGCGCAACGCTCGGATATATGCTGCGATTGTTGCGGAACTAAACACCGGGCTGCCGCTGGGACAAGGCCCATACACCAGCAAACAAGTGAAGCTGAAAATGGAAAACCGCAACAAGTAATACGGTAAGTGCGACCTTTACCGAACGATGCTAATGCCATCGGGTTCTTGGCGCTGTTTTCATAGTGCAGCTTAACTGCTTACGTCAGCCTCGCATGTGCGACAGTAGCATGTGTTGTCGTGGAGCAACGCGTCGATTCTTTTCGTCGTCGTAGCACAGTTATGCAGTATCGAAGACGATCTTGAGAATGCATTGTTGAGGTAGTAAGGACTCGAGAGTAATGACCCCAGGCAGGAGCAGCATACGCAGCACTTAGAATCTTCGCTCGTGCACGCGTGCACGGCGCTGCATGCAAACTTCATCCCCCTCGTTACACGCGTGTTGTTCGTCGTTTTTATTTGCAAATTGCGAGCTGCAGCGCTGATAGCATTGCTGTACGCGTCGCTATTTCTGGCCACCTGCTAGAGCAACAAAGTAGTTAATTGAATTTCTAGATTTATTTCATATTTCTTTACCAGGCTTCACTGTGTACTAGCAGCATTTGTGAAGTAGTATACACAGTGCAGCCTGGGAAAGATATAAGAAATAAATCTAGAAATTATCCAAGTAAGATATTGCTAGAATGACAATAGTTGAACCATAATGCACAGTTGTGGCTTCAATTGCAAAGCAGCAACTAGCAGGATGTAGTTTAGCCACATTGCAAATGTAAATTGCATGCATTAATTTCACCAGTTCCTGTGCATATACATTAGACACTTATCTATGAAATTTTATTCTTGCATTTAGAATGTGTACAGTGAAGCTTAATCCACCGAGAGAAATGCTGTGATCACAACCTTCAAATGTTTTTTTTTAGCAACACATTTAATAGCTCACATCATTTCTATTTGTCCAGGTAGCTGAGACGGACAGGCACTTCAACTGCGTCGCCTGGTGTCCCATGGATCTTCTACTGGCAGCTCCAGTTTCCTCGGCTGCCTTCCCATCAACGATGATGGGAGAGTCGAGGAAAGTTTAGAGGTAATTTGTGATTTACACCATTGCGTGTAATCTGTCGTTCAGATCACTTGAGAATTCTATTGCTGCTCATTTCTCAGTGCAGAACTTATACTCATTATATTATAAAATGCTGGCCAACAATACATAATAAAGAACAGACTCAAGCAGTTATGTAAACCACTTCCACAAACATGGCCACTGGCCTCTACGTCTACATTTTTTTCTTGTGCTGCTGTTCTTTGTCATGAAACGTGAACCAACTAGCCAAGCAACTCCCACTGCTCGTCCATAAATCCTTGTTTTTTTCTAGCAATTCTACATATCGGTAGTTAGCTGGTTGTCTCCCCATATACTTAATGTTACCATGCCAGAGCAAACACCGCTTTGTTGTACAGCGAGTTCAATCTCCATTGCTGGTTTAGGTTACGTATTTTTTTTAGGTGGGAATCTTGTGTCAAAAGGCACACACTGCGGATGGATACGACTTGTCTCTAGTAAGATGAAGTTAAGGTACGCACCAGAATTTCGGTGCCTTTATTTGCGTGATATATTAATATTTCTAGTGCTGTATGACAATTCATCTTTCACACCTGTGCACATGCAGCTTCACCTTCATCCTTCTCTCTTGTAGGTACTCATCTTCGTCTATTGATTCTATTAGCAACTGGGCTTGAATACAGTGGAGTAATATAGCAACCTGTGGATCATAAGCTGTTATTGCAAACTGTTGTTTCTCTACAGGGACACTGAAGGGAAGTAGCAAAGTAGATAATAAATTTCTATGTGATATCTGTAATGCCCAAGTAATTCAATAAAACAAAGTGGTGGGCTAGTTGGTGATTCATACTTGGAATGAACGAGACAGCGTAAAGGACAACCACAGAAGAGAAGCGTTCTTTCTGTCGTGTCTTCTGTGGTTGTCCTTTTTTGCGCTGTCTTCGTTCGAAGTATATAAGTAATATCTGCATTGTATTGCGCTTTTTTCTATAAGCTCTTTGTGCATGCTTCCTGTATTTATTGCCATTTAACATAAAATACACTCAATTGAGGTTCAGTGCTGTCTATTCCTTCTTTCTGTATCATCCCATTTTTTGTGCTGTTTTTAAGCCTTGAATGATGAACCAACTGACCCATCAATCCTTCCTTTGGAACCATTGGACAGACTGCATTAATGGCAATGGGGAGCGGAAATGGCACTTGCGTCTTCAAATTGCAGCGCATTGTCGTGCTGCAGTTCGCACCTCACCTTACATGTACTTCTGTTCAACTCAACCTCATCAGCTGAATTTACCCTTGGTCAACCATGCCCCACATGCTTGCAGATGTTTAACATATTGCTTGTTATTGACTTTGATCAGCTTGGTATACTGTCTTGTTCAGCTGTTCATTCATTTATTTATTTGTACATACTGCGAGCCATAACTTTGGCCCAAGCAGGAGGGCACACAATTATAAAAGCCATAAAACCATTAGCCGAAACAGCCACAAGTCATTTAAAGGACATAAAATCCAACATTCATCACAACACCAACACTAGGAGTTGTACAAAAATTCTCCAACTCCTTCACAAAATATTTCGAGTCACATAAACCTAAAGGAAGGCGATTGCACTCTGCAACAGTATTCAGGAAAAAACTGAACTGAACCCATTGGTTCAGGTGAAAGTTGGGGCTAGGTAATGCTGATGTACATGTCTGGATCTTCATATATCTATTTACTTATGTTCAAGAAAACAAAAATTTGAACCGCTGCCTTCTTTCCAGTTTGGCCATCATAAGTTAGTGTTTTTGTAATATATTGTGGAAGCGGATGATTGCAATACTTTAGGACACATTTAACCTCTTTTCTGAGATGATAAAATGTTGTCTTGTATGTTTCATCATGTGCAGCTGCCAGTTGTCAATGAGGCACCAGACGGCTCGGAAGTGCTCCTGTCATGGGAGGACAGCCTGCCTGAAGGAAGCAGAAGAGACGACCTCTCACCACTTGCGGCCAGCTCCCCCATTTGCAGTGCCAGTGCTGCAGTACCTGTACTGCAAAGCATAGGCAACAGCAGTGGTGACACAAGGAGAGCCAGTGCTGGCGTAAGCAGCAGTGCCACAGCAGGGGCAAGCAGCAGTGCCAGTGCTGGCACAAGCGCCAAAAGAAGGGAACCCCAAAAGAGCCGCCACAAGCGACAAGGATCTGCTATAAAGTAGCTAGTTGCCGTCCATAAAGGAGAAAGCGAGGCAGCAGCAAAGGCCAACTGCAAGGCACACAAAATGCGCAAGAAAATGGTGCGCCTCCAAAAGGAAGCGAATGCCATAAATGCAAGCATGGTGCAACTGCTTGCAAAATTTCTAGACAACGAAGAAAATAATGACTCGCTCAATAAAGAGTGATCAAAGCAGCTGGAAGTTATTTGATATTACAGCATGTGATGAGATGAAATATCTTTTACTGCTGAAAGTTTTGTACTGTTTTAAACAGTGAATTGTATTGTGCAGGCTGGCTATACCGTAGTAGCTTGCAGTATTAGTTATTAACAGAGCCCATGCATACACTGCAGGGGTACACAAGTGCAGGAACTGTTTGCTACAAGGCTAATATTTTTCTTGCAACATAACTGGTATTTTTTGGGAGGGGGGCAAGGTATAGAACAGTGGGAAATTTTGACAACAGCAAAATAGTAATGACATGAAATTGTTCACAGAAAGTGTACTTTGGTTTAACGAGTTGGGATGGGAATGTAATGAAATTTATCACACTAAGTCTTTCAAAGCTCTCATCATTGGGTCACATTTACGTCACATTTTTGTGTTTGCTTTGTGTGTGGATGATGTGTGCAAAATTATGAAGCTTCCACCTGTGACCGACATGATTTCGTTCATGAGCAAAATGAAAAAATTTCTCGCAACTATTGCTTAATCTTCGACTAGATATAAAATGTTCACTGTAATATGATTGTAAGTACCAACAGCTTTTCTGGTCAGAGGTATCCGCTTCCATTGGGCTAGCATCAGGTGCATGCAACAGCCTAGCGAAAAAATATGGTGATACCCAGGCGGCCCTTATTGGAAAGGTCTATATAGTGAATGCATTTCATTTACTATACTGCTTTCAGAATAAAGTTGAATGGCACAACGGAACAAACAGAGGAAGACACAGAGACAGAAAAAGCGCCACTGCTGTGTCTTCCTGTGTTTGTTCCTTTGTGCCATTCAACTTTATGATGAACCAACTAACGCATCAGCAAGTACTACTGCTTTCAGAAGTAGGAGTGCAAGACTAAAAGCTTGTACTGCTTGACAAGGTACCCACAAGTTGCTGATTGGCAATGTGGCAAGACGATGGCCAGTTATACACGAAAATTATAACCAAACAGCAAGTGATAGAATAGCTGCTAATACGCAGACCATGTGACACAAACACAACAAGGAAAAAGGTAGTACAATGGCAATGAAACAGCGGTGCTCAACAAGAATGAATCGTATAAAAATTGAAAGCTCATGCTGGAATTTTACTATCGTCTATGAGCAAAACTGTTTGAAGAAAGAGATTTGATTACAGGAAGTAATGAAATCTTCATTATTAGTTCATTAGAGATGGTTGCATGTAGGTGAAGGTTTATTTGTCATAAGGAGAACTAGTAGTTGGCACAAACCACTTCGTTTTGTAGTTTAGCAAGAGCCAATAATTAACATTAGCTATATAATGCGACTGTTTTCTGAAAGCCTGGCCCCTACGGTGGCTTTTCAATGGAGGTGTAAAGCAAGACACTCGTGTACTGTGCAATGTCAGTGCATGTTAATGAACCCCATGTGGTCGAAAATTCTGCAGCCCTTCACTACGGCATCACTCATAGCCCAAGCTGCTTTGGAACGTTAAACTCCATAAGCCAAACCTATTTTATGAAGAACGTGTAGGTTACGAAAATTGCACTAGTTCTAACCCTCATAACCTTCACCCCAGTAGGGAGTATGCTTGATGTGCGTGCAAAGATAGCCATTTAAGGTGAGCCCAACCCAGTGTCTGCTCCTTCAATAATGTGTGTGTAGCTCTGTTCAGGGCAGTTCCCTCTTGGTAGAGGTGTCCTTCTGAGCTGCTCTTGAGTTTCCCACGGACTGGGTTCTAGCTCAAGGCAAGGTGCTTGGCCAGGGCGTCCCGATGGCCACACCTGACGTCTCTTCCTGGTTGCTTGTGCACACCGGCTAAGGCCGCCTTTCATCAGCGCTCTGCACCACACCAAACTAGCTTGAATCACAGCGGTCACTGAGCTGCTCACAAATTTTGTACAGCACACAAGCAGCACGGATCACATAACTGTAATTGTGGATGTCACACTCAAAGCCCTTCAGCACCATTCTAAAGCATGCCTTGACACGTCCAAAAGCATTTTCGACAACACGTCTGGCACTCGGCAGCCGGTAGTTAAAGGTCTCAGAGGGGGACCCAGAGGCAGCTGGAAGGGGTACAGCTTCATCAGGTGCGTCTGCAAGGGGAAAGCTTGATCACCAGGAAGAATTGTGCCAACTCCCACACCTTCAATGAGCTGTTTCTTGTCGGAACAGCTCACTAGCCAGAGTAGCTGGCAGTCGAGACTTCTGAAACAGTGCCGGGTCATTGTTCCTACCAGGGCTCCCAACATTCGTGCATAAGAACCTGTATGTGTGGTCGACGACAACAAGTAGAGCGACACTGTACCACCCCTTACGATTGTATTATTCAGCAGCTTCTTGCTTTGGGGGGCACACCTCGATATGACAGCCATCCACTGCACCGACACCTTGAGAGAAACCACAGACTGCTGGGAATTTACACATGTGCTCGGAAAGCTCAGCTGGTGTTGGGAAATGCACAAATCGTGCTTCCAACAACTCCACTACCACGCCGCAAAATTCGTGAAATATTAAATTAACGCAGTGACTGCTGTGAATTTACACATGTGCTCGTGAAGCTCAGCTGGTGTTGGAAAACCCACAAATCGTGCTTCCAACTGCTCCACAACCACGCTGCAAAATTCGTGAAATATTAAATTAACTGACACAGTGCTCACGCCAAACAAGTTGGCAGCAGTCCGCTATTCTGCTGATGTTGCGAGGCGGTACAAGCCGATCGCCACGCGTTTCTCCAGCGGAATCGCTTTCCGCATGTTGGTATCTTGCCGGCTCATGCTTCCACAAACAGCCCCCATGTACCGGAATGTGCCGCAGTTGATCCGAAAGTGTTCTCAGAGTCCGCTCTCCGGAAGGTGCGGAAGCGTGGTCTCGTACCACGAGTCTGGGCGCGGGTACGCCGACAGATTTCGCTCACGGACGGACAGGTGCGCCGCCGCCAACAAAAAGAGCTTCGGCCGCCCCCGGTGTCGCTTCCTCGTCTCTTCAAGCATGACAATTTCAGCGCTCAGCGCCAGCATCTGTACGCGCAGGCGTTGTAGCGCTGCCTGATGCGTCACGAACGCAGCCCAAAATTGAGCGTCGAACTCGTTCACGACAGGCCTGCTAAGGGAAAACATAGGCTTGACACACAAGACGTCCGAAGGATTTTAACTACACAAGCACAGCACTCACTGTGAAAGAAAAGCCACGAAAATAAACAACATCGATAGCAGTGAGCAGCAGCGATGCGTCACAGCGAGCAGTCACGAGGAAAAGATGCTAAAGTAGCCAAAGTAGAACGCGCAGTCGGCTACGAAGTCGACTGTGATCATTGTTTAGAACTTGTTTTTAGATTTCGGCTAACGACAGCCACAAGCACAAAGAAAAAAGTTTTTAAGCAGGCCTTTGCACAAGAAACAACGTTTTTCCTCTTATGTGTTCTTTTCAACGTAGCCTTGTTTAATTATACACCTCAGTGGGCGACGTTTTAACTTTAATGTGGCGAGTATCACATGATCTGTTTCGTCGCACTAACCGAGGTGGCTAAACTGTGTGTAAGCGCGGCGAACTGCAGTTAAGCTTAACCACGGTGAAGGCTGCCCGTGTAAAGATGGTATAAGGAAGCCTCCGCCTGGCCAAGCGAAACACCTGCTTCGCTACCCTGCCACAGAAATAGATTGCTCCTGGTTTGAAATCACTCTGCCAGTCCTGCTCGTTGAGCTTGGCAGTGACTGCTGCCGCTACCACAACACGGTTGTGCCCTCAAACGCCGTGCGGCCATTAACTTGTCTCTTTTTGCAGCATTGTGTCTATACAGCACCATACTTTTACACATATTTGTAAAAATCTGCAGAAAACAATTTCTCATACCTTGAGCTTGGCATGATGGCTTTAATTGTTTATGCGCCATTTAACAAAGCGCAACACACACTCTAAAAGAAACGCTCCATGATTACGGACGGCTTCTGTGCATAATGGCGGTCCATGATGTGGAAATTTGGCAATCTTGGAAGTTCCAGCTGTACTTTCTGATCGCCATTACCTTTAAAATCATGCAGTGGAGGTTTGAACACTTTAAGTGCTCAGTAATCTATGGAAGGCATGATGACGCTTCTTTGTACAACGAAGTATTTCCTACTACGACTTCACATCCCAAGAACTCTGCACTCACACGGCTGGCAGCTGCTGACTGGAGTTTTCAAAGTACCGCACACAGACAATTTCTTTCGCAGCCATTGATGCAGGGCGGAAAATGGCAATGGGCATTGACCTTGCACCTTGGCAATGTACCGCATAAAACCTTGCGTGCATCCACGAACAAAAGGCCATTTCTACGGTATTCGCACTGTTTTACTGCAGTCCAAATACAAGGGGCAGACAATCTTGTAGCATCGCTCGGGATTTCGTTCCCATCACTCTCCGTATATTATCCGGACAGTGAGTTTCCATTTTAACGAGGCTTAAGCCATTGAAAAAGTTTGGTCCCCAGAAAAACTGTCCATAATTTCAATCGTCCATAGTAACAGGCGTCGTATTAACGGGGCACGATTGTATTTATCTCTGGAAAAGTCGCCACACATATATGCCTCTCATTTCACAGTTTTAATATGGTTGCCCTCCAACTTGCTCACATCTGTGCCGCTTTTGTCGTGGCGGGGTACCGTCTGCATACTGTCCCTCACTCCTGATTTCCTGTGTCTTCTTGCTGTTGTCATTCCCTCTCCTAACAAAATTCACGGCCTCATTTCATGGCTGTAGTCTTTTTTTCTCAGACTCAATTCACCGGAAACGCTATGCTAAACGTCTGTAGTGTCAGGAGACCGAAGTAAAAAAAACGAAATGATTTCTAAACAATTGGGCCAAGCGGAACTCCTGAGCTGCGCGGTAATTATTTCAGCTTCTGTGCCCAAAGCTAAACGCGTCCAAACGTACATACAGCGGCAGTTTTTCTACCTAAGCCTAAACGTCTCAATATTTGCTCTGCAAAGCCAGCCGCATTAAGACCAAAGCTTCATACCTGGTTGTGTCGCTAGGTGTGGTCCTTGTTCAGTCCAGCCACGGGCACTACTACTGCAGACGAGTCGTGGCGCTTATCGGTTTCCGCACGACGTCTCGGCCTGGATTTCCTGGCCACCGAAGCTGTGCCGAGCAGAATGGAGGAGCCAAGTCTCTAAGGTCTGCGCCCAGGTACACGGTGCTAGTGCTTTCTATGCAGGCAGCAGCGACCTACAGCCAATGCGATCACGAGGCAAACAGCGCGAACTGACGCTTGTGAGATCGTAAGTAGCCCAGCAACTTAGACACCACAGATGCGAATTCCTCACAAAGGAGACTCTCCAGCCAATGGCATGCACCGACTGCCATGACGTCACGGTGTTTCAGGAAGGCACTTGCTAATCACGTGCCATTACATGCTAGTGGTTTGCACGTGATATGAGGAAAGTGCTGAAAGTTGCTTCAGCGAAAAGCCGCAGTGACATCACCCTTAACAAAGGGGAGTTGTCCACACCCTCTGGGTTGGAGCGATAAGCAGCTTCATACTCTGTCCCTCTTTCCTGTTTTCCTGCTTCTGCTTGCTGTTATCTGTCCCTTCCTGGCTCTAACCCTTAGCATTTGTCTCCCCTAAAATTTGTTCCCCTCCTCGGGGACAAAGCAGGCTAAAAAGGGCCAACATTTGATTTCAAAGAGGGGAACATGAAATGCCAACTGGGGGAATGGGGTCCCATGTCGCCCTCCCCCCCCTCCCTCGTTTTTTTTTTGTGTTTCTCCTGAGAGATCTTAGCTGCCGGCTTTTTTTTTTGGTGGGCGGGTTTTTCCGATTCTCTTTCTAGAAGTTCTCATCAGAGAAAGTCTTCTGAGTTTAGGATCAGGAACATAGCTGCGAAGCTTCTTTTTCCTCTTATACTTTCATGCCGCACAGGGGGGCTCAAATTGGCACCTAAACAAGGGAGAAAGAAGACTCTTAGTTAGAATAGACTTATTCCCTGTTGCAATATGGCCGAAGCAAGGAATGTAATCATATTTTTCGTGTCATTTTCTCCTCTTTTTGATTGGCAGATTTAATTTGTGCAGGGGCGGCTCTTTGTTTATTCATTTAAACATTCGGACTTCTGACTTATTGTAGAACTGATTTATTTTTAGCACAGATTTATTTATTGCATTATAAAGAAACGCGCAATGCGTCAGCATTATTGGTAGTAATAACCTCTGCCCAGTTCAGGTCCAATAAGAGAAAAAGTGCCATGAAGCCAAAATGGAAATTAGAAATTCCCAAGAAAAACAAACATTCCAAAATGAAGTGAAGTCACATACGCCATTATCAAAATAACGCTTTCTAATTAATTACCCCACCATCTCGCAAAACGTCCACGCGCCACACTTATATGCTCTTCACAATGTACCTTTCCGTCAGATATACGCCAAAATATCGAAAAATATATGAGGCTGCGACTACTCGCGTTGCTATTACTCTGCTACTGCTCAAGAGTTCCACACTCTGGGAAATCACATTTTTTTTCCTCTATAGAGATACTATGCGTTTAGTCTTCTTTCTTTTAGCCCCCAAACAAGAAAATTATTCGCGTTTTTTTGTGCTTTCTTGTCTTCATATTTTGTGTTTGGTTTAATTTGTGCTTGTGGTGCGATTGAGACTTTTTTTCTTCATTTAACCGTTCTAAATCTTGATTTATGATAAATCATTAATTTTAGTACTTATATATATTATTTATAAGAATATCAAACAAAATGTACCGGCAGTCTTCGAAATAATAACAACTGGCTAGTTCAGCTCCACTATGACAAAAATGCCATGAAGCTACTATGCAAATCAGAAATTCTCAACATTATTACACACTACAAAATAAGGTGACAGCACATACGCCAGTATCAAAATATAGCTGTCCAATTAATCATCCCACCCTCTCGCAAGACGTGCACGCGCAACGCTTCTGTGCTCTTGACAACGTGTCTGTATGTCAAATGTCCGCGATAATATTTTAATACATGCGGTTGCTCAAACAGGCTGCTCTTACAAAAGACTTTAACACTGGGTGTATACTTTTTTTCAGAAAGAAATACTATTGATTTTGTCTTCTTCAGTATATTTCGGGATATTCAAGGTGAGATTTTTTCATCTTCCCGATTAGCTCGATATCCTAATAACTCCAAATTATCAGCCAGTCCAATGTGCAGTGACAAAGATTAAATGAACGCGAAAGGAGGTGAACTGATGATAAGGGCAAGCCTGATATTCGGCGACCCACTGTTTCCACGAAAGAACCTAAAGCGTTCGTAATTGGTATGGGCCAAAAACAGCTATTTATTCATTGAAGATATCCCAATGAAGAAGCACAGGTTTTCTTCTGTGCTACGTGGTGCAGTGGGAAGCGTGCTATTATTTGGGAGCTAAACAGGTTGCATGCATACTCAGACGTCTTCCGTTTCCAGGAAACGAAACGGACTGCGCAGACAAGTGTGAATGCGCCCCGCCCGCGTGGGTGCCATAGTCGTGATGTTAACCACGTGGCAGTGTGCATCGAACGATTATATTCGTCAGCAGGTCTCGAAATGTTGTCGAAACTGGTGCGCTTGTTTTTCTTTCACGTTTTCGGGCTGAAAAGTGCAATTGCCTTGTGATTTATTTGTGTGAAAACAGCGATGTCGCACGTGCTTCCAGTCAGCAATTGCTTTCTCTTTTGCTCTATTACTAATCCACATTATTAAGACATTACAACCAGCTGGGATCGGTATATCCGGAGCAAGCTTCAAATCTCTCGGATAAATTCGTGCACTGGCGTAATTCTTTAAGCAGGTCTTTCACGTGACCAGACCATTTCCCAGTACTTAATACAGCTGCTTTATTGTTTCTTTTTATCTGCCCTTCTTCCCGGACCAACATTTGTCCCCCCTCAATGGCAATTTTTTGCCTGTGGGAAAGGTCTTGATTCGCATGTTAAGATGTATATGCGGAGAAAAAATTCCATATGTTGCGACATAAATTTATTGTCAGATTTATTCGCAAATTTCTCTTCTTGCTTGTTTTGTCATGCGTCAGGAAGAAGTTTTTTCATGAGTTCATTTTCGCCAAGTACCTGAACCTGTAGCTCTTATTCGACATGAGCTGTTTCTCTCTCTATCTCTCTGTCTCTCTCTCCAACACATATACACACGCACACACACACACGCACACACGCGCGAGTGCGCGCACGCAACCGCACACACACGTACACGCACGCGCTCACACGCACACGTGCGAGTGAAAACAATGTTAAGCCGTAGCGACCCACGTTTTTGTCATTCAGGTCCCAGTTCAGTACGCAGTCGAGACACATGACCTTCAGCGCTCCTGCGCCAACTAACCTCAAAGCAAACGATTAAAAACTTCCTTTCTTCGAAATAACCTTTTTATGGCTCTTCACCCGTCTACCGTTATGGGTTCTTGACTCTATAATAATAAGCGCTGGGAAGTAATTCATGTTTAAACACGAGTGAACTAGCCTAAACCGAACACTAGTATACCCTTCAATTCCAGCGTTCGAGCACCATTGGGGCCACGCATCCTTTGAATTGTGACACTGGGCGTCCACACAACGCGACGAAATCCGAAGAAGGAGCGCCGCGGTGGCTCAGTGGTTAGTGCGCTCGGTTACTGAGCCGGGGTACCCGGGTAAGTGCCCGACCTCGGCTGCCGCGTTTCGATGGAGGCTAAACGCAAAAGGCGCCCGTGTGCTGTGCGATGTCAGCGCACGTTAAAGATCCCCAGGTGGTCGAAATTATTCCGAAGCCTTCCACTGCGGCATCTCTTTATTCCTTTCTTCTTTCACTCCCTCCTTTATCCCTTCACTTACGGCGCGGTTCAGGTGTCCGCCGATATGTGAGACAGATACTGGGGCAAGCAATTTTCAATTTCGCCAGGGAAGAAGCGCCTTTACCATCTCTGCCGTCCACACTGGCGCGTTCGTCAAAGACAGCGACTGAGCAACGCGTGGCCTGCGTACTACCGCACGTGCACATCGCTACGACGCAGCTTTTCTTGTTTGCCGGAACGGTTTTTAAGGCAGGAATTCGAGACGAAATTAAGAGCAGCAGCACTTATATGGAAGTGAAATGCTGGCCAAACACCGCATAAACACGGGACTTCTCCGACTAATAGAAGGGAATCAACAGAATTGGCGCCAATTATTATTTATTTAGCCATGTTCCGCACGTATATAGCGAATACAGAAGTATGTCATATTTGTCTGATTCACATAGGTCTTCAGGGACCTGAAGAACGACAATAAATCAAACCATTGAGCGTAGTTCTGAATTGCCAGTAACTTATCGATGAACGTTTTAGTAATTAACGAATGAACAGTTGTCGGACGCACAGACTTCAGCAGCGACGATAGAGGACATCCGTACCCTAAGAAGCAAAACTGGATTCGGCTGCAATCCGAGAGAGAACGAAATATCGTGCTCGCCGAAAAGCCGAAAGTTTACCAGGATCCTTCTGTCTCTCGTGGCTATGCCTTGGCTATGTATTGTAAAAAAAATCGTGATATCGACAAGAGCATTCACGTAGTGTATGCGGCTGTCACGCCGCTACGTTTCAGAAAATGTTCAGCACCTGCCTTCGCTCTACGGCGCAAACTGGTTCGCACCGTCTTGCAAGCGTCATGTGTACAGCACAGGATTAGCGCACGGGTCCCTTTGACCCTGCCGAGCCTTCTCACTCGAAGCGTCGGGATACGATGGGTCACTGTTAATGAGCTCGTTAACACGAGCAGAACAGAGCACGCATGACACAAAAGGTGGCTCAAAGCAGAGGTGCGACCAGAGTGGCGAGTGCCTCTTTCAGGCGTTCATAAAAAAAATATTCTTCCTTTGTACAATATCTGGGAAGTATGCTACGGTGCTGCCTGCCGAAGGAAGAAAGGAAGTAAAGGGGGAAGCTAACTGGCTTGGTGTGAGAAATAAACTACGAGTAAGTAAAAAGGCAAAAAAATTGGCAGTGGCTTAGCTCGGCTATGCCAGGATATACGTAGCGAAAGCTAAGGCATAGCTTGGTCAGCCTTGGTTAACCTTGATTGCAAGTCGAGGTTAGTCTTGTTGTCTGGCTAGTTGTTCTCACGGTGTTGGTCACGTGACCAGTCGCGTGTTTGGTCACGTGCTGCGGTGCGAGCACGATGGGAATGCGAGCACGGCGAAACTGCGAGTTCGTGGCTTATGTAGCTTTCGCTACAAAAAATGAGCAGGTTGTTGGGAATAAGAAAAAGCGACCTCTAGAAACCTGAATTTTTTTCTACTTTGGTTTATTTTTGGCGCTTGTGAACATGTGGCCCGTAAGCGTCCGGAAACTTTTTGTGTTCTTTGGAGAGTGTCAGTCTCTCATTGGTATCGTGCTTCGCAGTATCCAGGCGAGGCTCTGCCAAACACTGCGCTAAATGTTTGGTTCAAAGCCACTGCAGTTCGGAAAAAGCCCAGGAGAATTATCAGGCGTGTGTGCTGCATGCTGCGCGATACCGGTTTCACACTGTGGGCTCATTGAAAGCTGGAGCATAGTTGAGGGTTCGACGGAAACCCGTCTGGCGAGGGAAATTCAGCATATCCTTTTAAACGAACACTCGCCAAAGTCATAAAGGAAAAAAAAATAACCGTAAGAGAATTGACGTTTCGGCACCACTACGGGTGCCTTGTTCACAATGGGATGAAAAACGAGACGGGCTGCTGCTTATGTAGGGAAAACGTTGCGTATCGTGCGGATGTGTATCTCGGGTAGATTGCCCTGCGTCCTATTAATCGCTTGGCTTGTCATTTGTATGTGAAGGGATTCCTTGAGCAGACGAGTAGATTCTCTTACGGTTATTTTTTTCCTTTATGACTTTGGCGAGTGTTCGTTTAAAAGGATATGCCAAAGCTGGAGCATGTTTGAAACTAAATGTTTTTCCTTCTTGATCCTTTTTTCAGTAAGTGTAACAAAAGTGCGGAAAGTTAGTGTACCTGTACGAAACCATCACGCGATAGAAGAATTTCGTGTTATAAAATTATTTCTTTAGTTTGACTGATTCAATGTAGCTTGCCTGTCCTCGTAACCACCACCACGAGCTGAGGGCAACCGAAGAAATAAGTAACGTAAGCTCTCTTGTCTATCTCGTCAAGAGTAGGCGTAAACATGAGATGCATTACAAGAAAGGCTTATCGCATTCTAGGGCTGCTCACAGATGATGGGAGTCGGACACCGCAAATGGCCTGGGTCGTTGGCAGCTGGATGTGTAATGGCGCGTTCACACTTGGACATTCGGCGGCGAGAGGAAGCGGAATCCGCGGCCGCCGAAATGCTGTTTCGTTCACACTTCCCGGCCACTGCATCGCTGCTCATCGTGTGTGTGTCGTCTGCTCACGGCATTCACAGATGTGGAAAGAGGTTAATCGATGCTGTCTACGTACCAAAACCTTATGCACGGTTGCGTACGCTAAATGCAGCTATTTTGTCGGACGTTACGACATTTCTAACATTCTCACTTTTTAAATGCCCAGTTGCGCCATCTGGTGGTTAGAACAGGAACCATTGTTGTCAACAACTCGACGCCCCTCTTAAGCCTAAAAGGGGAAGAATCGTCACCCGAAATAAAAAGTAAAGCAAATTTATCGATCGAACATTTTCTTATGGGCGAGTAAGTCAAAGCGAAAGACCGCTGGCTTTTTTATGGCCTGTGAACGTGCTGAAAAAGGCAGTAACAGCGACGAATCCAGTCCGAAGCGAGGCGTCCTGTATCGAAGGGCGCCGCCATGTTTGTCGCCGCGGGTACTCGCCTTCCTATTGGCTGACGAGATTCGGCGGATTTTTCGGTGGCAGAATTCGGTCCTGGACCGATCGGCCTTTCCGCTGGGTATTTTGGTGGAATCTCTGCCGCGGAAGCGGATTCCGCTCGCTCTCGCCGCCGAATGTAAAAAGTGTGAACGCGCCATAACCCGTCTTGCTCCCGCTCCTGTCCTCCAAGTAAGCTGCACGTATGGTCCCTCTGTATGGTTTCATGGCTTAAAGGGCAACTGCATCACTTTTTGAATATTCCGCGATTGATTAATTCACCGATAACTAAAGGATTCATATCTATATAGGCTGTAAGTAAACCATGTCTCGTGTTTTTGCGGTAGCTTTCAAAATAATGACGTAATCGACGACTGATTTTTAGGCTTCTCCTCAAAGCACCAAAGAAACGCGGGCAAGTTCGGTGTGACGTCACGGAAGGTAGCATTTCAAATTACCGCTTCCGTTTACCAAACCCTGCCGTGCCTCGTTTGATGCTGTCAGATAACTTTCGGCGGGCTTTTCCTTCAGTGACATTGTTTTTTTTTGTTCCTTCAAAGCAAGCCTGGAAAATTGCCAAGGTCATTCCTATACATAAATCGGGCAACATTACCAACGCATCCAATTATCGACCAATCTCGCTTACTTGTACAACATGCAAAATCCTCGAACATTTAATTCTTAAACATATCCTATCATTTCTAGAAAAAAATAACATAATTGTGCCTAACCAGCATGGCTTTAGAAAAGGTTTGTCTACGACTACTCAATTAATAGAGACAATTCACGACCTAGCGTTTACAATAGACAAATGTGGCCAAACAGACATGATATTCTTAGACTTTTCGAAAGCGTTCGATCGGGTCTCCCACCCTAAGCTCCTCCAAAAACTTTTCCATTATCTCGGTGACAATAATATTGCCAAATGGCTGAAAGGCTACCTTACAGGCCGGCGCCAATATGTACACTTTAAAGGGCACTCTTCAGATTGCGGCGATGTGATGTCTGGCGTGCCACAAGGCTCCGTTCTGGCCCCTGTCCTCTTTCTTCTTTTTATCAACGACCTGCATAATAGTACTAACATAACAGTAAGAATGTTTGCAGACGACTGCATCATTTACAAAGAAATAACCTGCCATGCAGACCAAGCAATTCTAAATAGTGCCCTTGAAAGCATAGCACAATGGTGTGAAACATGGCAGATGACGATTTATGTAGAAAAAACGGTTTGCATGACAGTAACAAATAAGAGAGCGGCAATAAATCTCCCTTATTATCTACAAGGACAGATGTTAAGGAAAGTAAAAGAATATAAATATTTAGGAGTAATAATTTCCTCGGATCTTAAATGGAACAAGCAGGTAGCCTATATTACTAATAAAGCACTGGCAGCTCTCTACTCGATTAAACGATCGCTTAAATCCGCATCAGTCGACACTAAGCTCTTAGCATACACTTCACTTGTTCGCTCTATAATGGACTATGGAATAATATGTTGGCTCCCCTTCCGCAAACAATACAAAGAAAGATTAGAGTGCGTACAACGAAAAGCGGTCAGATTTATTTTTAACAAATATCACCGTCATGACTCCCCTACACAGCTCTTAAGACAAGCCGACCTTCCCACTATACATAACCGAGCCAGACTACTGCGCCTCAAGTTTCTTTTCCTTCTGCTTAATGGCGGTATGAAAATCGATACGAGTAAGTACTTAATAAAGTCAAACACGCGCACTACCAGAACAAAACACCAACAGCACTTAACCGAGTACAGATTTCACAACGATATATTCAGGTACTCTTTCTTCCCACAAGCAATCCGTGAGTGGAATAGTCTGCCTTGCGATGCTGTCAACTGCGCATCACTCAAAGATTTCATCGCCAACATATCACGCTTTATTTTGCAATAACGACTACGATGCTGGTGCACTAACTCTTGCACTCTTTTTTCCTTGCTGACGATGACATCCCGACTTTCTTATCTGACTCTCGCTTATTATATTTTTTTAACCATGTTGCTCGTTTCTCATGACAGTATCATTCTTCAGCAGCTATTGTTTCATTTCTTGCTCCTTAAAAACTTGTCTGCATTTTTGTTACTGTGTTTTTACCGTGCCGAAGTCCTCAAATATGCTACTTGCTCCTGTTTTGCTATTTTGTTTTACCTTTTGTATAATGCATATTGCCTTGTTGGACTACGATCGCCTTTGTGTTGGCACTTACTTGACCTGTGTTATTTTAGTGTGTGTGATGTCCCACTCCTGCGACGGCCTCAAATGTGAGGCCAGCAGTATGTTCAAATAAATAAATAAATAAATAAATAAATAAATTATGCGTTGGAAATGCGCAAATACCTTCGATGGCGTAAAAATGCGCCCTCACTTAGCACTATGTGCAGCGGAGAAGCTTGAATGCTATCGCGATTTTAATCTGTGATTACGTAACAATTTCAAATCCTAGCCCAAAAATCCTTCGCTTGCTTTACCTTCAAGTTTCACACATTCGGCCCCTTTAAGCTCGTCGATTTCTAAAACCTATGCAGTTGCCCTTTAAGGCACCTCTGCTACCAGCCACTTTTCTCAGCTACACAGCGCACTCGGCTTCCTTTGCTGATTCACGGGAAGCCGGGACCAGCTGCTTATCTTGAACTTTTCCTGCTTGGCTACGCACTGAGCATTCGGCTCTGCTTTCGCTTTTTGAGCGATCATTGCGTTCGCCCGCTTTTCAACAGCTTTATCGACGCAGGTGAGTGTATTTGATTTTCTGGTTTGGCTTTTTTGTGCGGTCCTTAGCCACTTTTGAAGCGGCCCGTTTCAAATATGTTTCTGTTTCGCTGACTTATTTGTAGCAATAAACAGCTGTGAATGCACTCCATTTCTGTATGCAAATGTTCCTTAATTGTCCGTGTTTTTTTTTGCATTTAAAGAAACATAAACATGGCATCAGCGAAATGATCTCGTATGTGGTCCGCTACAGAAGTTTCAGAGTAAGTTTAGCAGGCCTGTTTTGAATATAGATATACCCCTAAGTATAACAAAGGCGAATTAGGACTTCAGCACACGACACGCATTCGTTAATAAGACGCCCTCGGTAAACTACATATGGCACTTTTTGCGAGTCGGGCTTTTATTTCTTTAATCTGTTCAAACGGAGTAGCATAAACTTTTGAGATTCTGCCGGGAGGGGACCACTTATTGTTTACAGTCCTAGCCTACATAACTGCCAAAGTAATCGCATGCTTTTTAGCTTAGCTTTCTAAAGCTTGCGGATTAATGCTATGTGCATTTGAGAAATAAACTTAGCTTCGGTGCTGAGCAGGAAGACAGAGATTGAAAGGAGAGCCAGGACTGGAGGCTAAACTGCTGCTTACCAGCAAATAGCAACAAGAGTTTGGTTCTGTGAGGTTTGAGGGGAAGACGCGGAGAACCCAACACGAATGAAGAATAACGGCCAGGCAATAGTAGCAAAGAAAAGGGAACAAGCTGTTCTAGAAACAACTGCTCAAAGGCAGTCTTCGAATGCCCTGCCGTAGAACTTACCGCATTGTTAGTATACAAACAGAAAAGTAATAAAAGCATAACTGGGCGTTGTGTTGACCCCATCACGTGCGTTTGAGGGACTAAAGCTTTTTGCTCTACCGATCGGCTTCGCTAACTGACGCTTACTTGTGTACAGCTTGCGCCTGCCGAAGAAACTTCGAGTGTTACAAGGTCAACGCGTTGTCGCACCATGTGTGTGCGGAAGTTCTCGGGCTGTTTTTCCGTTACCACTATCTTAACCACTACTACCGCACGTTCATTCGATTTAGTCTTGTTACTTAACACTTTTCTGTTTACCTTCTGAGCCCTTCCTCTATTTTTGCTCTAGTCGCAGACACTTCTAACTAAGGCAATACGTTTCGGAAACAGACTGGAGATCATATCGTGTGTGCCCGCTGCGGTGGCTCACTGGTTTTGGCGTTCGGCTGCTCATCTCACGGTCGCCGGTTTGATCCCAGCAGCGACCGCAGCATTTGGATAGATATATGCTAATACGCCCGTGTACTGAGTGATATTAGCGCACAATAAGGAACCTTGGGTGGCCTAAATTAATTCACATCCTTCCACTATAGCATTTTTTATAGCCATTGTTAAACCAAACAACACACAATTTACAAATTTCATCATGTGTTTCGGTTTTTATAGGACATTAGCTACCCGTCGCTGTGGCTCAGTGGCTAGAGCGCTCGGCTACTGATCCGGAGTACCCGGGTTCGATCCCGACCGCGGCGGCTGCGTTTTTATGGAGGCAAAGCGCTAAGGCACCCGTGTGCTGTGCGATGTCAGTGCACGTTAAAGATCCCCAGGTGGTCGAAATTATTCCGGAGCTCTCCACTACGACACCTTTTCTTCCTTTCTTATCTCACTCCCTCCTTTATACCTTCCCTTACGGCGCGGTTCAGGTGTCCGTCGATATATGAGACAGATACTGCGCCATTTCTTCCCCCCCCCCCAAAAAAAAAAAAAACGATTATTATTATTATTATGGCACATTAGCTGGTAATACACGAATTTAGTTGATTTCCTACTGGATATTTGAGAATTAAGCCTCTGAAGAAATAAGAGCGCCGCATTTGTCTGGTATTTTTTATCGTTCAAAGAGGATGCGGGGGCTTAAATCCCTGCCTGAGGTGCCAAGTGAACAAGCGATTAAAGTGATCCCATAAAGTGACCGATCAGAGGCGTTACTTCCAAAGTCCAGAAACGCGACCAAAAATCAAAAGTAGGCCACCGCTCATGTGACCTATCGAGTAGGCTGCCCCGCCCCACTTCCCAAAAGGCAGATATGCTCTCCGCTGTATCGCCTGCGTCGGTGTGTCGTTGCAACGCGCGTGTACTGTAAACATAGGCTCCGTGGGTAAGAGAGACAGTGCGTGTAGTTGTCGAGGGCAGCCGCAGACTGCAGAACAAACTGCTCATCGCGCTCACAATCGTATATGTCTGCGACAATTAAGCGAGCGTGTGGCCTTCGGTGCCTTCTGTGCTGTCGTGATGTGCACTCGTAAGTATCAAGGGATGCTCGGAAGCATACGAGCACTAGTCGCGCTCTGATCAATTTCATTCAAGGCCAGTCAGATAGAAAAATTCACGCGCATTTCTCATGACACAGCGCAATGCGTTGTCGATTATCGCTCATTTCTTGGCTAACTAAGCAGTAAGTATGATCGCAGACGACCCTTGTTTGTGACTCTTTCGACGTTCGGGAATTCCATCCTGCGGGTTGTAAGCGGAGACGAATAAGACTACGTTCCGCCAAACATTAGTCTTCTGCCTAACGGCTATAGCTGTAGGCAAGGAAGGCACGTATAATCTTGACGGGCATGCGTCCGTTGGTTGAACGCATTGCTCGCAAAAGCACGTGTGCCGTTAATACCAGTTTAGTTGCATATCACATCTGTATGCTATAGCTTCGCCCTAGTGGGCGAGCACTCGAATGAAAGGCGCTACAGTCCCGCCTTGCGTCCCAGCACCACACCTACGGTGTGCAGGATGACCCACGCTGAGAAATTTTTTTCTGTATTGAGCCGAATGAGAGGTGACGCTGCAAGCATGTGGCACCTCGCAGGTATTTTTCAGCATATCTTAATCCATATTGGCTTTTCCACAGCGCAAAAAACGTGGAAGGTGACGCACTCGACTCGCGCTTCACGCTGACGACTTGCATGCATGCTCTTTTTAGCATGAGCTTGTAGAAAAAATGGCTGTGGTTTAGCTCTGGTTAAACCTCGAGTGACGCGATAGCTACAGCTGGCCGAGTGGAACTCGCTTAGTCGAATTGCAAAGTCGGTCTTTTGCCGCTACGTTTCGCTAGTCGTTCCTTCTTCATCTTCGTCCCTGGACGTGGATTCACTCTCTCCTCCTCTTCACTCCTCCCCCACTCGGTTTCGCCAGCGCGCCGTGCCGCCGGCAGCTGCCACGGTGGCCACGGCGCCGCCACGCTGAAGGCTCGAAATGCTAGCGTAATGTAGGCGCGTGGCGCGCACACCAGCTGCGTGCTCTGATGTCACTCCGCGTATGCGCACAACTGACGAGGCGGGCGGCGTCTGCGCCGCCGTCGGCGCAGCAGCGAGGCGCGCGGCGCGCACGCCAGCTGCGGGCTATGACGTCACTCCGCGCATGTACACAGCTGGCGGAGCGGTGGTGCCACAGCTCAGCGCGCAGCCACACTGACCTCGTGAAGTGGCTGACGTAGTGTAGCTATCACTACAAAAAAAAAATGTGTTTCATAACGCACGCTGCCTGCACAAAGTAGCCGATTCGAAGATCTCTAAAGTGAGAACAGAATCGCTTCACCGGCCGCCTAGCAAGTACAACCGAGCATGAATGCCGTTGGGAACTTACGATTCTGTACTTGCTGCGCACAACGGCCGAACGCAGCCTGAGCTGCGCACAGAATGAGGCGAAGATTCAGCGCTCGTGTTAGCGTCTGGCCATTCTCTCTGTCATTTTTTTGCGCTTTTTTTATTTATGAGAACCTTCGAATTCTTGGCTACACTAGCCAAGCTGCTTTCTTCGTATTATGACGATAATCTCCTACTGACGACGAAATGGCATTCCTCGAGGGAGCTCATAAATAAGCACATACCGCTGTTGTACGAATCCGTAGGTGGTGCCGCCACGTATGCATCGCTTTTACGAAATATTCTGGCTTCTAAAAACTTTGTTTTCGTTAAAACTGGCTTATTTTCTATAGCGTGACGTTAACCTGTCAATCTATCCTGACGAAGTATTCTCCTTTGTTGCCCCCAACGCTTCGTAGTGAATTATAACGACGTATCAGCGGTTATAGCCCAGTTTTTTCATGCCTCACGTGACCTAAACACGTGTTTGGCGTCACAGCAATAGCTCTCTTGTTTTCAACTGCAACGTGACAAGAGAAGGAACTGAATTATGTATCATTTACTAGTCGCAATGGTCTACCTGCACCTAACGCGTGAATACAAACAAGAAAATACACAAGCAAAAATTTGGTGTCACCATTTTTTGAAGCTTGTTGCTGAAACGTGGGTTAATTGCCTCGGTGCTGTCACATTTTGTGGCGGCTTTCACGATCTTCATACACATCATCTAGCGCGAATCGGAGGTTATCATGCTCGTTCCGTCTGAAACTGACCAACAATTTTTTTTTCTTGCGTCGTCGTCCCTTAGTCTACAACAAAAATTACCGTGCAGGCTAAAGCCATCCTACGGCAAGCTAAGCTCTTGCATTCCCAACAGCATTCTTCCGAAAAGAAACCTTCTTAGAGCAGTTAATTCTGAGTAGGTAAACCATTCAGTGATTCCCTTTATATCACATTAGACTGTATGGACTCCAGGACTGGGCAACAGAGTTGAGCCCGGGTCAGCAAACTCTGCCTTCTATGGCTCATATCACTCGTCCTTCACATCAAGAAAGATGTGACGCTAGTTTATCCGCCATCGTCGCCAGTACCAAAATGTTATTTTCCTAGGCGGATGACATGACTATCAATAATGTAATAACTGATTTCCTGTTGCATGCCTCTAGTGGAGATCAGTGTTACCTCTTTCGACAGCTACAGCTTCACTTCCATGAATTATAGCACCGTCAATAGCGCTCTGCTCTTTTGCGTGAATAATTGTTTTGAGTGTATATTCACAGAAGCATGAATAATCATACAAATATTCGATTCGTATACCATAGGTTCTTTCATTATTCGATTACTATTAACGTGATAGCATTAAGAAGCCCGTGTCCTAGAAAATCCGGTGTCGGCGTCGTCGTCGGCGGCGGCGGCGCCGTTGACCGTGCGCGAAATATCGAACGAAAAATCTGCAGAGAAGCAACCTAGGAAGCAGGTGGGTCACCTAGCTCACGTAACCTTGCGGCGTCATCACAACCTGTCCACCAGATTGTGAGCAAACGGCCCACCATGGCAAGTTGCAGCTAAATCAATGATTGGTTGCTTAGGTGGATCAATCTGGGTCGCACTTGGCTCACCGGTGGTAGCACCTGCCATAGCAAGTCAGTGGCGCACCACTTTATCACTGCATCTCTACGCCAGGAGGGTTGTGAGGAATTCCAGATACCTATGAATGTAGATAATGACCGATACTGCTTATAAGGAGATTATTCTATTACTCAATCGCGTCATAGGAGGAGCTTAAGTGCTGTCTCCAATTTTTCTATTCGATTTTTAATTATACTTTGCGCACTAGATTCGGCATGAAAGCTACACTTTTCGCATTCAATTAGGCTTCCAAAACAGTACTGCTCACGATCCCCTACCAAAAAGGCATACAGGTGGCATAGGTGTCCTATTTTGTGACCTTGGATTCCGTTGTTTATTTGGTGCATTTGCTTCCTAATAATTTTGATCACACGCAGGAGAGTTAGGTGTACATTTCGCTGTAGGAATCTTAGTATTGGAGGTCGGACTTGTATGGAAAAGAAATGCAAAATCGCCTGTGTAACATTCAATTCGAGTGCATGTTGAAGAAATCCATCTGCTCAAAGTTATTCATGAGCGTTCTTTAAGGTGTCTCTTCGCTGTTTCGGGACGTTAAACCCTACGTATTGTAGAATGCGAACCATACACACAAATAACTTACCGTCCTCTATTATTGCTCGGATATTTTTTTCTAATTCTAATATTTATCACCGTAAATAGAAAAAGCGCTTTGCAGCGATGTGTTTAATTGACTGTAGACAGTTAATTTAATTTTGCATGTTTTCTTCTTTCAAAAGATGCGTTAGACATTATAGTCGGGTTCAGCTTAACTCTGCAGTGAAGCTCCGCCCACATTCAGGACCATCGCAGTGAATTCCTCCGCGACAAAAAAAATAGTCCGTTGTTGAAAGTTTTCTTGATACCTAATCAAGAAGCTTATTACGGAAAAATATAAACTCTAGAGCTTTGATACTTGGCTAGTTTAATATAGACAGACATTAAAGAGCTGATTTCGGTTACTGTTGCGAATGGCCAGCGGAGTAATACAGTATGCCGCGGACCGTGAACCAGTGTTAACAACTGCTGTTGTATCAAGTTTTGCCCTACTATAAAGTACATGAATCAAAGCGTGATATACTACGACCGCTAAATAATTCATTATTGAATTTCTTCTCTTGTGCTGTTTTGATCTTGGTCTAATTTAACGAACTTTGGCAGTGACGCCACTTAAGGCACGAAAAAACCTGACGAAACTGACGAAGCTGACGAAGCTCGGGGTTCCGCCACCGAACGATGGTCTACTGATCAGCACAGTGCTGACAGAGATTGTGGCTGTACGCATTAATTGTTTCATTTGCCTCTTTACGCCTGCAAGATAAACGCTGATGTATAGTTTTAATTCGCTGAAACGCTTAAACCGGCTGCATGTTGAAATATTGCATGTTGAAAATTATTCGAAACGAATCGAAAACTTTTGCAGGCTTTCGAGTACTTTTCGCACAATTTCCTTCCTGTTTTAATAAGGCACATTGTAGTTTTATTAAGCGACTCTTTCAAAAACAAGGAGCACTTCGATGCATTCCAAAAGCTACTATTCCTGCAGCCCTACTTTATACAATTGAGTCTAAGGCATATAATATTTAGCAGTGATGATTTAACCGTCTACTTAAGGCGCAGATTTTTTCTACTTTGAATATTTGTAGCGCGGAGCAGTAAATTGAATTAACGCGAATATTATGTGCCAATTTGCTTTCTGAAATTGCGGGCTTGCAGTTTTCTAACGAAACATTTGCTGCAATTCACAAAAACTAAGATGCATTTTACGCCTTTATCGCATGCAAGTATCTATTGTTTATCTTACTGTGCGTGCATCAAGTGCCCTCCCCCGTCTTAACGCTATAATGGTCGCCTTACGACGTGCTCTCTGGTGGACAAGAAACAATGACCACGCCAGAAAGTGGTAACAGAGCTAAAGAGCCAATGCAAGCTGGGAAAAGACAAAGCCTCACGTCGAGTGAAATTCCTGAGAGTCAGTTTCTTGGGAATAAAGTGCAAAAAAAAACTAGAGGATATGAATGAAGGAGAGCAACTCAGCGTGGAAGAAATTTGTTGCGAAAAAAGCTTTCTGTGTCTCTACGATGTGCAGCAGTCTCTCTACGAATTTATCTTTGTCTCACTATCACCACACAATCAGAATGCACCTCGTTAATAGAAGCCGCTGCAAGACATGGAACATCCATCCACGTGCAAGCTTTAAAAGCTACGCAAAGAAATTTGTCGCCTCCATAGGGAGCCCATGTCTCCCTCCGTAGGCCTCCAAGAGTGTTCGTTCGTTTCACGGCGAGCTGAGAGGTACACTCTCCGTGCTGCGCGCTTCTTTCGGGGGCTTTTTGTAAGCCGCTCAAAAACACCTCGGGCCATCTCGGTCGCTATCTCTTGCTCTTCTGCTTTCCAAACCTGGCGCAGCGGATGCATGCACTTAGGCGAGTCTATCAGATTGTCTTGTGGGCCTCCTCGTGCGAAGACTTTAGATCAAAGCATGGTGCTTTCGGTCTCCGGTAGCTTCGTGTTTTCCCTCTCCTTTACTCCATCGAAAAGGAAGTTAAGGCTGCAGAAACCAGCTAGCAAGTCTCCCCCTCCCTCCGTGTCTTCCTTTTCCTCTCTTCTTTTCTCGCATCTTTCCATCTTTCTTTCTTTCTCTTTTTATTGCATCGTTTTCTCGAGATTGCGGAGAAAGGATCTCCTTCACGCCGTGGTTTTGTTGCATATCTATTTTATATATGTTTTCCTTCCGTACCTGAAGCTTTGGCTCAAATTCTAAACGTTTTTTTTTTCTCGCTGAAGCGTCTAAGGATGAAGCATTTAATCACAACCTAAAGGGGGGGGGGGGACTTTGGCTTTCATGGTTGGAGTGAGTTTGCCAGCATCCCTCTTGATGACGCCTAGTATCTTGGAGGAGCATTGTTTGTTTACGTCGCTGCTTGCGAGGTGGTACGAAAGCTTCGGTTGCGGTTCTGTGACTGCATTTCTGAAAAATTATTTTTGCCTAAGAATCGCTGCGGGCCTTTCGGCTCCATCCCTTATCTCAGATAAGTTACCAAAACAGTGCTTGTGCACTACACTGGTCAGCATGCTTGCTTTTCGTTTAAACTGGCGCTTTGCAAGCGCAGTGATTAAAGTAGACCGGAGTACGGTATCTTTAAATAGACGGTTTTTCTGCTTAAAGAAGGATGGAGGCTCAAAGGAGAGAGAGGCCATATCATTTAACTTCAGATCACCTATTTTTTGTCGTGTTGTCGGAGGGAAGGGCGGTGCTTTTAGTTCTCTGTTCGCGTCATTAGGCGGACTAAAGCTGCAAACGCCCGATCGAGCGGAGCGACACAACCGACTGACGATCGACGCCGTTTAAACACTCCTACATGTTTTGGTTCGAAAGGTTGCGATGGGGCTCTGCTTTGGAACGACCAACCATTTAGCAGGTCATTTAACAACGTGTTCCTTTGTGCCGCTAAGCATTTGTAGAAATTCTCTTTCTCGCGGGCTTCTCCGATCGATGCGCGTTAGAATTAAACTGAGGGTGGTTGAATTTTTTTATTTATACATGCTCTTAATAATTCGCATTTTCTGTCTCTGTGCTCTAACCCGCATCAAAAGATGGAGGTTTATTACCTGTCAGCAGTGTGATGAAATTTGGACATGAATAAAATCAGATTAAGCATCCGCACCTGACTAGTTCCACATTCTGTGCAGCATTCTATGTCGTGTAATTTGGAGCTGTCCACAATAAGCAAATAAGAGCCATATTAAAATACGTTTAAGCGCAAAGGCCTGGTTTCCCGAGTTAGCACCTCAAGAATCACGCAATCGAAAAGAAATGTGTCATTGTTCGCCATATTTACCGAGCGCTACGAGTACATCGCGAATGAGTAAAAGCCACTCCATTGTTTGCTGGGCTGCACTACATGTGTCAATGCTTGAGTGATGACGCTTCTAGGTAAGGTGCTTTTCGTGGCAAGACCTCGCGCTATCTAAGGGCATACGATTTATACGCGGATCCTATACACGGAGCCCACCTCGATCCGTTCCGAAACATTTTTTCTTCAACAGCATAACTAGCCCAATGAGTGACGAAACGATAGAACACATTCTCTGTAGATGCTCCCACGTTTAGTGCTAAAACACGATCGCTATGCCGTGCATTGGAACGTCTCGATCTTTGTACCCTGGAAGAGATGAGTACTCTTACCGTAACCTCAGCGATAGTGGCGTTCAAAACCTGTCAGGCACTGTGACGTTTCTTGAGCGCGTCGTGCCTGCTCAAGAGACTGATTTTTGACGTACGCAAAGTCGTTTCTTCGTTTCTGTATTTTGTTTTCAATTCAGCACTAACGTTATAGCATTAACTATGAACAATTCGTTCCTCGAAAATCTGGCGTTGACGGCTCCGTCTGCACAGCCCACCGCCTGAAACCCACCTGCAAAAATGCACCTCCTGCTGACGCGCCCATCCCCTCCGACCCGGGACCTCCCACCGCTCTCAGCACCTACCGCATCCGAGGCTGATGCTCTGAACTCTAGGAATCCACGGTATGGCCCATTGGTATCGACATGAACTGTTGTCAGTTCTTCTCTCAGATCTGCGGCATTGACATCGGCGTACGCAAGCCAACCGCCGCGCATTCACAGTGAAGCCCGTCCGCTGGGCACAGCTTTATGATGTCATCATTCGCTTGTCTGACGTCACTGTCAGGAGTAGCAGGAGCGGCGCGCACGGCACCTGTTATGACGTCACAGCGCGCAGAAGCAGAAGCGCGACTGCGCCGCAGCTGTTGCGGAAGCGGAACAGCTACTACTCGAAACTTCTTCAGGCCTCTAAGCCGTTAATGCCGACCCGCCTGCTCTCAAGTGCTCGAAATTACTAAGAGATGAAGCTTGTGTTTTAAAGAATAACCAACAACTGGAATGCCGCACCCGCCAGCGGGACGAGGCAAAGGCAGACGCAGCAGCCGTCAGTCAGCCAACCATTTCTAAACAACGCTGTGCCTAATTGAAATAAACGACAAACGATTTTGAACGGGAAATGCATGGAAATTAGTTACGCTTTATTCCTAAACCATATAGATCTACTATAGCTAAACCATAAGCGACAGCACACCACTGGAATTTGATCGTAAGCTAAATTACAGTTTGACTTAGTGTTTTTTTTGTCTCCTTCCCTTCAATATTCACCCACCCTTTTCCTCCCAGAAAAGGGTAGGAAACCTACACCTTTTCCTAGTTAACCTTCATGCTTTTCATTCTCTGTTTCTTTCCGATAATGTTTGGCGCCCAATTATTACTGCCTCGTATAAAGCCTCCATTTCTGTTTTATTATTGGTTAGTCCACTTCTAACCACAAGTGTGGCAATGTACCCGCATGCGCTTTATTGATTTAAACCCCAAGGCACTGTCACCGAACAGCTTTGCTGAACTTTCGCGTTATACATATAATGATGCAGCTGCTGTTTATCTGCTCTTTCACTAAGCGGTGTTGGTATCAAGTGCGACTTTAACTTCAGACTGCCCATAATGATGCAACTACACATAAAACGCCGCACTTTAATCAACAAGGGAAGTAAGTTTTCGTTATGCATTACAGTGCCGTGCTTTTGTGTAGTGGGATAATTATTGTCCAATTGTCGATTCGGAACCCCGATGGGCCAGAGAGATGATGGTCTCGTAGCATGAGAATGAAATTACTTCCCACTGCAGAAACAGCAGCATCGAATTCCCCCCCTCCCCCCCCCCCCCCCCCCCGACACACATACCACTCGCTCAGGCTTGCCTTTGCTGAGCGAAAGGCAAGGAGTGGTCTGGTGGCAGTTACAAACAGGAACCTTTATTAATCCGTTGATTTTTTTTTCAAATTCGCCCCGGATGAATCCGGACCAAACCGCGTTAAGTACGGGGCACCCAAAACCGTTCTCGATTACGTTTTTTTTCTAATGCCCCGCAGACAAACCCCAGGTGTGTATGCGACTCTCCAACTTAGAGCAGTGGGAGACTGCGTTCCCCATCAAGGACCAGGGGGCACAAGTCCGTGCGACGCTCAGGGCCGAAGATGTCGCTGCAAGGTTGTGCTGTGTAGCCACCTGACGTCCAGTCTGAAAGAAAGCACACCATGAGCTTTAATTCAAATATCCTGTGGTCCCCTTCCTGACACTTTCCTATGAATGAAATTAATTTACTAATGCTACTACTACTACAACTATGCACAAGAGAAAAGAGCAGAAATTTGGCGCAACGTATTATCGAACTTTTTTAAATTTCTTTTGGGAGTTGCCATTTCGTTACCATCACTTCCCCTTTTCTGTGTTGTATATCTAGCAAGAGCAACCAAAGAAGAAAGGAAGAGACGCTTTAAATTCGTACCTGATTCATGTTCTTTCTCATATGCATGGACCAGCTTCTCCGCACAGCTCAACCAACATTAAAAAACAGGAGCTCATTGAGTCAAGTCTTAAGTCCGGTGGCGACTTTGATAAGAACGCCATTCAATCCTCGTTAACTACAGTTAGGCTATTTTCTCATGTTTGAAATGTTTTCAGGTGCATTTCCTGTGACCTTATGAATCGCTTGTCTCGTAAAAAATGACCTCGTAACCCGTTAACTATTCCTCTTTAAGGAAGCCGGTGATTCAGAAAACGCTCAGTTTGCTCTCACTTAATTCAGAAAGTGTGTTTACAAACAATACACTGCATTTGAATCCCATCTCCAGCAGCACTTTATTTTTATCTCTTCTTTGACTCGACTCGAAGCTGAAAAACCTGAAGCTTAACTAAATCGGACAGTCGCTGGTGCCAGTCCGGAGAAAACACAAGCGGCGAATAATTACGGCTTAAAGCCAAGCATTTCCAATACGGACTGCATCTGTCCTACATGAACCCTCGCTGAACCCTCGTGGTTCAGCGATCGCCGGGATGGGGAGTCGGGATGAGGGAGCCGGATGGGGGAGCACGGATGCAGATGACCTGGGTCTTCCTCTTTGACTGCGATGAGAGGATACATCAAGGAGCAGAGAGCATTATTAATGAGTTCAGGGCAGGGTCGCTGCTAAGCCCACATGCGGAATCGGTCGGAACGAAACAGCGTGCAGAGGGGACGCCTGTAATGCGGTCCTCTGAGACGTCATTCGTCAGGGCCCGCTTCAAATTATTACAGGCGTTGTTTTGAGTAATGTTGCCTGTACAGAGAGCCTCTAACACGTTCACAGCATAGCGCATGAGTCATCGTTCCGTAGCTACGAGCGTGAGATCCTTTCACATTCGAAGTTCGGCTCGGGCGAGATATGCGTGCGGGAGAGGAAGGAGTTGTCACTGTCGCATTCCGCTGCGTAAATTAAGGCACCAAACGTCAAGCGTCTATGCAGGACAAATAAATAGCAGGGACGCGGCGATACACTTAAACACACCCTGAAAAATATCAAGGTTTCACGTAAATATTTGCTCCTTTTTTTTCTTTTTTCAGAGGACCGCTTTCATTTTTTTGTTGAGGAATTACAGTCCACTATCGACGTGCGCGCATTTTTTATCAAGCTCGCTCGCTTTATCGTGCTCTAAAGGGAGGTAAAAAAAATAATTACAAGGTGACCGTAAAGTTGCTCCGACTTCCGTTGGTCGTACAATCAAACTTTACTAGGTTAATGGCGTTACTGGTGAGCTGCCATTGAAAACTTCGCAGCATCTACCAGATTGTGTCGCAGAGCTAGTCTGAAAAGCCGGATGGGTTGTTTTTCGACGGATGCTCAAAGGGCCGAGTGGCACCATCCTGGATCGGCTCTCTTGTGACTGGCGGCTTCGAATACACGGGCGCGAATTTCATGGTCCTGGCCCCGCCGTCATGTCTAGGCACCGTGAGTTTGCACGTCAGAATCCCCGTGCCGTTGAAACATTCCCTCTTTTTCGCGGACGCTTAACTGCGGATGCTTACGTAATTGTGGCTGGCTAGCTCTCCATTTTGCGGCGACGTTCGCGAATGTTTCCCTTGGAGTACTGCCTTGGGCGCCTCACCTTCTGTGTCACGGTCGGCAGTGACTGCTTTCAGCGTCCTCGCCAGCCTCGCGCCATGCAGGGCTCGAGCCACGAGTCAGGGAAAGCTTTGGCGCTGTAAGTTTACTAGGTGGACGGTTTCGCTTTTTCGGGACGACGTGGAGATTGTGCCTGATGTCTTATTAACAGTTAGCACCGTGAAATGGTGTATGTGATTCGAAGGTAACGGGGTCGCAGCGCCCTTTTGCACCGTCTTCTAGACCCTTTTTAACGAAAGGAGTATTCCTTATTGACATTAACAAATGTATTGGTTTGATAAAAGTGTGGTAGATAAGTAAGGGGAGATTACACGCAAGTATAGTTTGAAACAATAGAGGGATGAATTCATGCACCTGCAGCTGCATTTTCTGCTTACCCTTCTTTAGCTACAATATCTTCTCAGTAGATTCCACCTCCAGAACTCTGTTAGTATGCTGAAAATGTGGAATATCTTGATTTTATGCTTCTATTTCATTTCGCATGCTGTTTTTGTTGAGGTCTAAAAAAATTTGGACACAATGGTTTAGCAGCCGCCTCATAGTTCGGTCAAGATTTGTTCTAGTTCATGCGGAAAACGAAGAAATAAAGATGACAATAATAATCCTCAGTGACAAGTGCACTAGAAATATGTCCGTCGCAGACAGTTGATGAACATGTCCTGCTTACTACCAAAGTGGACTCGAACGCACTGTAGGCTCGATGGCCTACGCCCTGCAGGTCGACATTACTCTCGCCGATGGGGACTGGACGGCTGGTCCCATAGCTTCCTAATTAAAGGTTCTATTCGTAATCCACGCTAACTTTAATGCCTGCGCTGTTAGCCGGAGTCTGACACTGATTATATGAATTAACGGTTCTGCTTCAAACGAGGCAGCGGCTCGGGTCGAATGGGGTGCAACTGGAGGAGCGGGGGGGGGGGGGGGCAAAAAGGGGAGGACGTTGGAGTCAGCGGAAAGAGATGGGCATTGCGAGGGCGGCGAGGGGATGCGGGGAGGCTGCGATGGTGTTCATCGAATAAAGCTGCTTTTCTAAGAGGCTACTTAAAATCTTAAGTTATTGACATTGACCCAACAGCGATGCGTCTGCCTAAAAAAGTAATTCAGGCTATGTCATAATACTTAGGGAGACGTTGCTGTTTTAGTTTCCAGTTTATTTGATAGCTGTTGAAGATTTGGCAGAAGAATAAAAAAAAGCAGGAGCTGAAAGTGCTAGAGAGTTTCTTCATGTTGAAACGTAGCCCATGCGTTATACTGGCCAACTAAAACGTACGCACTGACTGCTTGCACATGATGCTCTTTTATTAAGCCCAAATATTAAGCGGGCACTGTCTTAAGAACAGGTCAGGTTCGATGCTAGTGTTCTCGACTGCAATTCTGTAACTTGTGCTTTTTCTGAGAAATTATTCTGAAGGACAGCACCGGTACACCAACAAAAAGTTTTCACCCAGCCTGGTGACTTTGTGGCTGTGATGTTCGACTGCTGAGCGGGTGTTCGCAGCTTCCATTCTTGGCTCGGCAGTGTCGTTTCAGTGGAAACAAAATAAAAAACCGACGGTATACTAAAATTTCATTGCACGGGAAGAAGCTCTGTTTGTTGAAGTTAATCCCTAGTTCTGCACTACGACTTGGCTTTCAGCCCGTAAACGCCCGATAACACATTAATTGCTGACGCATTGCTTCAAGTGCTGGCCCTGATACCTTATGTAATTTATAGCGTGAGCTTCACCGAACGCTGGTTTCAGGTATAACGCAAAGCGTCCGACCAATTTCTGCAAAGATTCTAACGAAAATATTCTTGTTCCCGACATCAGCAGCACATGTTCGCAACAGTGATTGCAATCTGCAAATGTGGGTCTTAAGGTAGAGACTAGTGAATAATGAGTTGCTGCAGCATATTGCGAGTAATTTATGTTAGTTTTAAATTCAGCGTGTTTTTCAGGACTTATGCACCCTATGCACAGCATTTATCTTAACGCGTAATAATAAGTTAGGGTGGACGCCCTAATATTAGTTGCATATGTTTTTTTTCATTAGTGATGCCTAGTACATTAGTACATATAGATCACCAAGTCTTAATCGCCGACGATCGCGGAATAATTTGTAATTATTTTTTTTTCTCGTGTTTCGGTTTGGGTTTCAAGATGGCTTTAGTATACGTAATGCACGAAAAAAAAAAGTACATACTATCTTATACTTCGTTTGTTGCCATTCCGTCTCTTGGGGCAAGCTGCTTGAAGTGTTGCGGTGAATTAAATCGACGTATTAGTGATTAGAGTATATCGGAGCTTTTCAATGCCCCCCGTGACGTAATACCATGTTTGACGTCTCAGCCCTAGCCCTAGTTCTCAGCCCTAGGTCACAAGAAGAGAAAATCAATTATAAATAATTTACTGCTCACAGCGCTACAATCAGGGGGATTCGTGTACACCAATGTCTAATGCGCCACTACCAGAAAGAAAACGTGGACACAAAAATTTAGTGTCTGAACCCCTATTTCTCTGCTCACAAATCACGGTGTACGTTTATTTTTCTTTTGCGCTCTAGGAGTGGCGTGTAGGTAGCTAGGCAGGCAAACTGAAAGTTGTGTGTTAATAATTCACTGCAAAGTACAGCATCTAGAACAACAGTGTTGTTTACTTCGTCATAAAAAGCAAAGTTGGCTTCGGAACACGCAAACACACACAAAAGAAACAGTCGATGTTGTGGCGAATAGAGAAGGCAACCAAAATATAATGTATATTTATGATCATCGCGACATTCGAAAGTGGTTGCATATTTCTGGAGCGTTTCATGGCGCTACTGCGCTCTTTCATGGTTAGGGTCACACTCAAAATCACAGACGCCTTCAAAGGTACAAAACGAGACAGCCGTCACCATCGCTCAGTAGGCACAGCGGTACACGCGGCACCCCGACTTCGATCGTTCGGATGCAAACAGAAACCTGCGGTTGTCTTTTTTCTTGAATTTTGCGCAAAATTATCATCAATCTGTCATGAATATGCACTTAATGTTTCGCTACAATCAACTCAAACATAAAAGGTAACATCTCCTTAATCTTTTCTTGGTTTGAGTGCATTTCTGTAGCTTTCATATATCAAAAGCTTCATGTAACGCACTTGTTGCTATCGGTGCCGCCGAGTTTAGTTGCGCTTTGCGTGCATGGGTTCATTCATTCATTAGTCTCCACTGAGAGCTTTCTGCCGTACTCCTGCCTGACAAACTCACCTCATTGCCAGTGATAATATGCGCGAAGGTGATTACAGGTTGAAGGTGTTTTTAATTTTATTTACTGAACGAGTTGCGTCGTTCATAATACGACAGATACTGAAAGTAATAATATCAGTCAATTGACTTTGTTTTTATGGTGGTTTAATGTCCAATACCGACTCAGGCTACGAGAGACGAATCTATTAACTGAGACGTATGCTTGTATTGTGTGCATTTCTTGAACAAAGTTCCTTTTTTTTCTAAAACTGGGCTCTTAGATTAAGCCATAATGTGGCTGACATCTCTAAAATGCGCAACGCCAAAGCTTTAGTTACTACTCAGCCTCTTCTTCTCTAATAAATTGCATTCAGATATGTTAATAATATTTCTACGATTTTGCCCGACAGTATCTGAGAATGGTGTTAACGTTTATATATCATTCGCCAGCATTGGGGCCGTAAGCTCTTTTCATGTCACATTTGTCTTTCAAAAAATGTTTAATTAATCGCGAGCAGTTTTGTTTTCAATTGCTACATTCCTAATTGTCCCATGTTCCTGTCCCATGTTTCCGATTCCGAAGTTCTGCGCCAGCAAACACGCGCTCTAATTCCTCCGTGTTCGCACCCTCTCCCCCGTAGTCTTACTCGGCAGGAGGAGGTATCCGTGCGCCGGATTCGGGCAGGGGTGGCTCTGACACCATCTGTCCGGCATCGGTGGCGTGCCAAAGATCTGCCAGCACCTGACAGGTGCCCTCACTGTAGCGCTGCAGCGGACATTTGTGATGTGCGGCACTTGTTGTGGACGTGCCCAGCGACGGCTATATCAAAAAGCGGCTCCTCAGGGAGGTGGGCCTGCGGTGGAACCGCGAAAGTGACTACGTGGTGAACTATGGACAACCGTCTCATTAGCAACCTCTGCGGCTACCTCAACGCAACGGTTTTTCTCTCCTTCTTTTAACTTTCAATCCCGTACATTCCTTCCCCCCCCCCTTCCTTTTTCAACTTATGCCTCATGGCACACTTCACGAATAAAAAAAAAATTGTCCAAGATTCTTACAAACGCGTATATGCAGGACGACTAACACAGGCATGAAAATGCATACTGGTATTTTATGCACTGTTTTTTCTTGTTACCAGTGTAATAAGGATAGAATTCCTGCATCCTAATTGCAGAATTTGTAGCTCGCATTATTGCTTTGGCGAAACTTCATGCATTTTGAGAGGTTTGCTGAAAAAGAAGATTGCCGTGTGAAAAGTGCAGACTTAGGATAATTATCAGCAGTTAAAAGCGAATATAGAAAGCGTTCCAGCTACATCAAAAAGTGACTACGCAATAGATAAGGTTTGAAAAAAATTAATTTGCAACAAGAAATAGCCGTAGAAACTATCGTATCAATTAGTTTGTTAGCAACTGCAACATATCTTCCTGTTATTTTTTGTGATTTGAAAAAAAAATACTTTCGAGGGTGGATATTTCTTGATAGAAAATCCAACACTGGAATTTTATTTCTGAACTTATTTTACTGATTCCTCATGCATCAATGACTGAACTGAGGCACGCACATAATGACCGATTCAATGATTTATCTTTTTTTTAACGGACACGCAAAAGACCATAGTGCACTCGTTAGAAACTCTGGATAAGTGCTACGTAGAAGACGACTATGAGCGGGCAGTGCCGCGGGCTGGAGCGCTGGCGCTATATAGTGTTCCTTAAAAGACGACGATGAGGAGTGCTAGGCACATGCACGCAGGAGACGATTTTGTTAAGGTCTGATTGTCTCTATTAGAACTTTCACTCTAAAAAAAATGCTAAAAATTGCGCCGCATCATCCCTACGTATATATTTTTTCTATTTCCGGTATATTACAACTCGACTGGGTAGCTCTTAGGGTAGGTTGTTGAAGACAGCGTTAGTTACGGACCTTTTCCACTGCAGCTCATTATTTCGTGCAGCGTACCGAACTGTAAATTCTGCTTAAATATACTAGGGAAAGGCCAATCAGTGTGCAAGGACAGGCCGAAGCAGAATTGCGTCATTTTTCAACACCTCATTGCCCCACCCCACAAAATTTTTTTTTCGATTTTTCTGCAGGCAGTATCACTTCTTGTGCTCTTACTTCTTCTATTACTTGTTGTGCTCTTAGCGCCAATTATAACTACAATGGTTCTGAGGCAACTTGCTCTAGTATTATGTGAAAAGTGATAACGTAGCCGCACGTAGCGAAAAGTAGATTAAGTTACCATGAACGGGACAACTGCACGACACACCTGCAAGTCGAGAAAAAAGAATTCGGACAATGTGGAAGCCGACGAAGGAAAAGACAAATAGTACAGAGGGTGAAGCAGAATGTGTAATGAAATGTCAATGTGTACGGCGCAAGAGAATGCTCCTAATATCGGGACCAAACACACGTCTTGTCGAAGGGCATGCTGATATTCCAAGCAAATAGCATTTGGCTCTGAACGAAATGTCATTACGAACAATAGGTATCATTGAAAGCCACCTTTCATCGAGAAGGAGAAATGTTTCTGATGATAGAATTTCTGCACAGATAGAAAACGATTTTGAGGAGAGCCGGACATTTTAGGTACGATTGAAACAACGCAGCAAATGGAACACTAAGCCGGCCGGGTACAAGGAGCTACTACTGTTCGGCTGCTCAGGTTTGTCTTCATTGCGACCTCATGTAATGTATTCCGCGGGTTTTAATCTGTCTGCATTGTTGCCTGCTCTCTTTCAATGAGCACAAAAACAATTTTAATTTGATGCCTCAAGGCGACTTCTTTTCAAGTGCGGTCGATGTGAAAAATGAAAACGTCACCTCATTTAGTTAATGACTCAGAATACTTCCTTTTCTTTTTTGCTTCATGACAGCGAAATCTCGGCAAACGCTTGGTCGAGGAATCTGTGCAGGTTAAAGAGATGGAGAGCACACCGAAACGAGGGACGGGGTTATTAAGACGAAACCACGAAGCATTCTTCCTAGCGATGCAGATCAGCTGCTGGTATTTCTTTGTCTCGTATCCTCCAAGCCAGCCTAACGACTATATGATAATCTCCGAGCATGGCTCTTCTTGTTGAGCTTAAACACTGTTTCTGTTTTTTTGCATATTGTTTTCAAAATGTACATGGACAAGCTGCAGAAAGATACTTGCAAATGTTCTATCCTTTTTCTTCAAGTGCACGAGATATCCATATTTTCCTCGTGCTTTTTCTGCATGCTACAATGAAGCGAAGTAATGAGGTTCTACGTGTTCTTCTCTGCGTGCAGGCGAATAATGTTGTCAAATGAGCTCCTCTTCTCCATCCCCGTTCGTGCTCGGAGAACCCTGCTGCTTTACATAATTAGTATTATGCTAATTTATTCTTTATACTGTTTCTCTGGTGAACGTGACGTGTGCACGTTGCTCGCGACGGCAGTACGCGATGAAAAAACAGATGACAAACAGATTTTGTGGAAACCGTATATGTGCTATTATAATTTCAGGGGACGATGGACAGAACATTACCTCAGAGTGCATTGTGTTTCGCGTACCCGTATGAAAACTTGCGCATAAACGTTTCACGTATTTCCGTGAAATCTTACACTAACTTTCGCGTCGTGAAGAGTCTCAGACGAAGTGATTTCAAAAAAGTGATTGGCTTCTTTTCATTGGTCGCATTTCATTAGCGGCTGTCGACTACCTGTGCATTCGATTGCGCGAGCCGAACCGAAGGCCGTCGCTACCTGGCTCATCGGGAATCAGCTTTGGAGTATTGGCTGTGGTTAATCGACTGTATTGGAAAAATCTGACCAAGTGATGACGCAGTCTGCAAACTACATCCAGAAAAAGGCTTGTTTTCTTTGTATTGATAACTCAGCTTGGAAAAAAAATATGTATTTCAAAGCACTTTCTACATTGAGTAGCACACTGCTGAATGGGATGATTTACAAACCGCATAAATCATAGCACAATTCTAGGGAGGAACTTGCCCGCTTAAACTCGACGTCTCATCGTGCGCACGCCCTGAGAGTGGCGCGCCCGCTATTGGCTAACATTTTAAGTAGTCATAAAATAAATAGTTTTCAGCAATGTCGTTGGGCCTGCCGCTATAAAAGCTAGGGATTGAAGAGCACCCGAAAAGCGCAGCCAGCCGCGCACAAGTTGTTGCGGGAAGGACAGTCTATTCATTTTTCCTAAAAGCAAGCCACCCTCAGCGCTGCGTGACTCAACGCCAATTCATTCCCCCCGACCTTTCTTCTAATGCTGCATGCGCATGTTCGCCACCGACGGGTGGCTCTGTCCCTCCCTTCCGCCTCTCCAGAAAGAAGACCCTCTCACTACCCCCTGCCTCTCTTTCCGGCTTCCTGTGTATCCATCCCCCTTTGGAGAAAGGAGAATTCCCCTCCCGAAATGCTCCCTCTTCAACTTAAACTCCGTGCCAGGCGAGCCCTGGAAGCGTATTCGTCTCTTGCGGAATGGCCAACGCTCCACGTTGCGTGCTGCTCCTGATTCAATTCTCATCCGATTGTTTTTGAGCCGAAGTTGCCATCAGTCCGTTAAAATGATCATGTTCTCTC
>NC_135502.1:69254920-69347377 GCF_052857255.1 Amblyomma americanum | reverse complement strand
AAGACACTGCCACCCGTAGCAACATTAGATGAAGTTTTGTCGTTTGCATGCTTTCCTGCTTTGCAATCAATTATTTTAATATCACTGAAAAACTTTCCTATCAACAGCACCGGGGGGGCAGGGGAATTGCACGATAAAACAGTGCTTGATAAAGTTCTGTTTCTTGGCAGTACTTCATACTGGGGTCTACTGTGACATGAACTATTAAATGCACACATTAATGTTCAATTATAAGTCTTAGCCTTTGGCAAGTAAGAACTCAACCTTCTTTAGCAACACAAAACAGAAATGTCTATCCAAGTACTCTACAGCATGAATGCCCAGCCTAAAGGATTTCGTTCTTTGCAATGCAGGCCATTCACAGTTGCGATAAGTAGCTCAAAGTTGGTCCAGTCTCAATACTTTCCTTAATCGCACCTTGTCCTCCTTTCACCGTTTCATGTAATTTTGTCAAAATTTGGGGGAAAAAAATGTACAGACGATCAACCCTATTCATGGGATCAACGCTATTCATGCGGCAGAGGATGCGTTTGCATTAGTGTTCCCCAGAATGGAGCAGCTGTTGCCACTGACGGGTTCAGACCGTGCTGCGGGCAGGTGGCATGATCTAGTCCAACAATCACCTTGTCACACGCCATAACCCCACTCTCCCTACCCCTTGCCTCTGAATGGTCAGTGCAGAGTCCCCCTCACCACCACTCACCTCCCCATCGTCTACTTCTCTCCCCCCTGAAAGTGGACTTTGCTTCCTGCCAACCAAGGCTTCAGATGCCAAAGCCAGGCATTTTAATGTGACAGCATTAAGGAGCTCGTGTCGCAGAAAATCCGGCGTCGTCAGCGTCGTTGACCGTGAGCAAAAAATCCCATGAAAAATCCCCAGAGAAACGATCTAGGAGGCAGATAGGCCATTTAGGTCACGTGACATTGCGGCGTCATCACAACCTACCTGTACCGGATTGTAAGCAAACTGCCGACTGTGGCAGGTGGCAGATAAATTAATGACTGGCAGCTCGAGAAGAGCAACCTGGGTCATACAAGGCCCACCGGTGACAGCACCTGCCATCGCATGGCAGCGCTGCAGCGCTTAATCGCTGCACTACTGTGTCAAGATTGGCACGAAGACTTCCAGGGATCTATGGACAAAAGTTAGATGATGACCAATTCAGTATATATGAGCATAAACCCATTAAGCTATTGTGCAATGCCCTTGAGGCAGAACTTAAGTGTCCCCTCCATTTTTTTTTTCAGATAATGGGCATTCTAACGCTAATACATTAAAAAAACTCAGCAACAATTTTCATAATAAAGTCATCTTAAATACTCCACCAGACACTCTGCATCTCTATATATAAAATTTTCCAACCGTTTCCATTTAAAATGTTGATGTTAACTGAATAGCTTTCAAAGTACACTCCCTTATGCTCTGCCCTCATCTGGGGCAAAAGACCTACTCTCTGCATGAGCCGCCCTCTAGAACAACCAGCTATGCTGCCCTCTAAATTCCGTTAGACATGACACACAAAGTCTCACAGCTCTCTCATCGGAGAGCTTACATGTACCACACTAGGACACAACAACCAGGACCAAGACCTATTAGTGCAAGGGATGCATGCCAGCTTCTTATGTTCGATCGCGCACGTCTTCAGAACAACACAGCCGCACGAGCAGACGCGCACACGTGCTGCCACTGCCACCACGAAAGAAGAGGCCTGCATCAGCGGCCTCTTGCTTCGTGGCGTTGGCGGCGAGCGTTATAATTAGCAGCGCTGCCAATGGCGCGTGCCACGTGCAGGGGCGTTCGTTCCGCTTCCGCGAGCGGCAGCGCCGGTGGCACTTGCACACGCACGCGTCATTTCCCATCGCTCGCCGCGGGAGTCCTTGCACATGCACGCGCTCAGCCATGGTCATGAACGGTGACGCTGCTTCGAACGCGGAACCCAATGCGAGCGCGCGTTCATCACAGAGGGCGCTGTCACGGCCCGAAATACCAAGCTGCTGCTACCTCGATTTCCAACAGCCTGCTTTTCTGTGGGAAGGTCCAGTTCAGGCGAGCTACTGCAGTGCCCGTCACCGTGCTTTTGGGACAGGTGTTCCGGGGTACCTCCAACCGGGTGAATAATAATAATAATAATAATAATAATAATAATAATAATAATAATAATAATAATAATAATAATAATAATAATAATTGGTTTTGGGGGAAAGGAAATGGCGCAGTATCTGTCTCATATCGTTGGACACCTGAACAGCGCCGTAAGGGAAGTGATAAAGGAGGGAGTGAAAGAAGAAAGGAAGAAGGAGGTGCCGTAGTGGAGGGCTCCGGAATAATTTCGACCACCTGGGGATCTTTAACGTGCACTGACATCCCACAGCACACGGGCGCCTTAGCGTTTTTCCTCAATAAAAACGCAGCCGAGCGCATTTCTGCGGCGGCTACTGCAAGCATTTGGCTGTGGTTCCCGAATGATTTAATTTAAAAAAAGACTGAAAAACAAAGGAGGAAGAGAGAAACTAAGGATCGACACCAGCAATTAATAGAGAACAAATTACACGTGCCGCGACAGACGTTTAACGCACATGAAATCGAGGTGCTGCCTAATCCTAAAAATGAAAAAAAGATTTTCACGTATGTCGTTGATTGCCTCCGCAGAAAATTTCACGACAGAGATACGAATATATCGTGAAACAGTGAGAGCAGAGTATAGAAAAGAAGGCGATATTCGGCCGCCGAGACGTGCATGTTCAAATACGGACGCGTACAACAGCAGCGCGAGCGGGCGGCTGCTGCACGCAGTGGCTTGAATCGGCGAAGTGCGTTTCCGGATTTCCGCGCAAAGAATGTCGGGAAAATTGTCTGCTAGCTACTTCCGCTTGCAATTTGGTGAACTGATTTAATGTTTCGCACGATTCACCGCGTATGTTTACACGCCGTTTACGCGATTATTAATTTGTGCTACAGCCGCCGCGGTGGCTCAGTGGTTATAGCACTCGGCTGCTGGCCCAAAAGACGATCCCGGCCGCGGCGGTCGAATTTCGATGGAGGCGAAATTCTAGAGACCCGTTTACTGGGCAATGACAGTGCACGTTAAAGAACTCGCCCAGGCGGTCGAAATTTCCGGAGCCCTTCACTAAGGCGTCCCTCATAGCCTCAGTCGCTTTGGGACGTTAACCCTCCATAAACCACCAGAGCATAATTTGTGCTACTAATAATTTATGCGGCGCCACCTCATGCGGAGTCTGCAAGTTGATACGCCAAAGATCCTGGCACCTGACACACTTTTCGCTTTATTATGGTTCGTTGCGCAGCTCTGGACTGTGGCAGTACCTCCTACGGAGGCAAAAAAAAAAAAAACTTTCGTTTAACATGGGATTGAACTGCTCAAGTGCCGACGCCATGCTGAACAGTGGACTGTGAGGCATACGTGGAGCCAGGAGTTGGGCCACGTGACTGCACTTGCCTTCATGCAGTCTTCTACACAGCTGCAGTAGTGCCCGATGATATTAACAAGCACGTTCCCTCTGACTCATCACATCACATTTAAGCGTGACGTTCGGTGGCAATCCGAGGCCCTGGTCGAGACGCTGTCCTCGACGGCGCCTACTGCACAACCGGATGTGTGCACTGCCGCAGTGGAAGACGACGTGCAACGTCGAGCGAAGGCCGGCCTGTCAAGTCGCTTAAGCGTAACGGCGGCTTTACGAGGAAGGCCGACAGGAGACGCTTCGGCACAGCTCCGTGCGACGGCTCCTCCAGAGCGCTGCGCACAGCGATCGAGGCGTCCACTTTTTTGTGACGTACCTCTCAAGAAAGACGAGGACGCGCACCGTTCCAGTGGTTCCTCCACAAAAGTCCAGGAAAGTTAGTGTTGCCTACGTGGGAAATATGGCATATATCATTAAAAATGCAGTTTCGGATTCTGCCTTCCTTATATTCATTCGGGCGCAGATACAGGTACTACTGAAGCGGCAAGTTCCAGCATCTGCCAGGTTTAAGGAAAACGGAGAACAGCTAGCAGCGGAGAAGACTGCCAGGGGAGGGGACCAGCGCGAAGCTTCGTTACTGCAGGCACCGCCAGATGCAGTTCGCGGACCGGCTCAAGACAGCGCCGTATGCATCGAGGCGGACAGGAAACGGGAGGCCCTGCGACGCGGCAGGCCGGCCTACCGTCCTCCCTCCGGAAAGGGTTCCACGACCTAGAAATCCACTGGGCCAGGAGGATATCTGGCACGCACAAAGACACACAAACACCGGAGCGCGGGCCGGCTGATGGCGCGGCGCCGTTTCGCGCTCTGGTAACCCCGCGCGCTAGCCGAGAAGGGAGACACCCGCCCCCCACACGGCGAGCGTCACGCACGCTTCACTTTTACTCGCCGCCGAAAAACCCGCGCCCCGCTGCCGCATAGGCGGAGGGCCGATTTCTCCCGCCGACCCGCAGAAGGACCCTCCACCGTCCCCTCCCGCGAACGGCAGGCGGCGGCACACAGGGAATGGCCCGACTGTGCACCGGGCTGTTGCCGGGCGTTGGCTGGGCTGCGGAGGACGCAGGTAAAGCCATGAAGCGGTACACGGGCAGCAACGCAGCTCACGAAGGGCTCGCTTGCACAATGCCGCCGCTCTTCCGGGCCGACCCTATGCGAAAGCAATTCGCTGCCGAAACTGAGAGTAGCTATTTTGTAATTCGCAAGCAGCCACGCGGAGCAGCAAAAGGGACCGAGGTACTTCCGGTGTCCTCTCAGAAGATGCGCCCTCCGCGCGTGCCGAGCCTCTCTCCGTTGGGGGAGCAACGAATCCACGCAATCGGGCTAATCACGCCAAAGTACTTATCACGGTAGAGAGAGAGAGAGAGACGCTCATAGACGAGTGTTGTCCGCAACGCTTCGTAGATTGCGGCAAGAATTAATGGCTGCCTTAATTGCGAGTTCCAAGTGGCTCCTGCAGCCCTGCGCGCCAATCTGCTGCTTGTACAACGGAGACGGACACCGAGGCTGCTCCAGTAACGACGCACGCGGGATGACGCTACGGGCTCGACCTCGTAAGGCCAACCACCAGAGGAAAGACCCGGCCACTTCCTCATTTCGTTAGGCCACTCCTCCTGACCATGACGGCGGCGGAAGAGCGAAGCGCACGGCGATGTAACGGGACAGACCAACGCAGAGAACCAGCAGGCAGCAGCAGACGCGAAGGAGGGGGCCGGCACACTGGCCCAGGAAGCGAGGAGGGCCGCAGTGAAAGTCCCTGAAGGCGACAGTGCGCGCGGCATTAGCGGCGCAAAGCGAGTGCGAAAGGAGGCGTCGTCGGAGAGGGCGACGCTAGGGGAGGGACGAGGAGGAGGATGGGGACCGGGTAGCGCGGTCGCCGTGGCACAAGTGGGTCACTGGGACGGCCGTGCCGGAGAGAGCGCCGCGAGGCCCAGCAGCAGCTGAGGCCGACCTCTTACGACACCCGGCGGTGGCAGCAGTGCGGACGCAGGGAGGGGAAGCACCCCCCCCCCCCTCCTCTTCTTCGCTTCTCTGCATGGAAGCCAGGTAGATGGCAGGGAGGGAGCGAGAGGAGGCTGCACAATGACCGGCGCCCTTCGCTGCCCAGAGCGTCTAACGGTGAGGCGGAAGGCCGCCGAGCCTTGGCACCGATTGGCGTCACTGGGCCGGGGACGCCCCGCGGTGCATATTGGCGGACACCTCTCTCGGAAATTGCTCCTCCGCTGCCGCCACTGATGGGGGCGAGAGGGGAAGAGCAGGGCGCACGTACGCAAAAAGCTGCGGGAGAGCGGTGTAGAATGGTGGGGGGGGGGGGGGGGGGGGGGGGGTGTCTAAATCCGGGCGAATCTCCGGTGGGATGCCCAACAAGTTATACCGGTATCCAAATCGGCGCCGCCGTCGCAGCTGCCCCCCTTCACCGAATCGCGCCTGACACGAGACGAGTGTGTGGTGGCGGGAGGATGCGGCGCAGCCATATGGGGCCGCACGCGCAGATAGCTCCCACACTATTTCCCTAACGACCGCGCCCACGACGTGTTCCCGTGACGCAGGTTTCGTCAGGATGCACTTCAGGCACCGAAATTGACCGCCACAACGAAGCGCTGTGCCCGTCTCCTGTGCGGCCATCATTCAGTGGCTACATAGCGCAGCGTCCTTGCGCCGCGCGGTTGCTCACTGGCTAGGGGTCGGCAGCTGAAAACGAGGTCTCGGGATCGAACCCCGGCGCGCGGCCGGGCTCCGCACATCGATGGAGGTGATCGAAAGCATAAGGGACCCGTGTGCCGTGCGATATCATGAACGCCATTGTTACCACCATCGGCAGCAGCAACCTAACTAGGCACACTGCAGGAGACAAAAACCTCTCCATGTTCCTACAATTAACCATGTCCTATGTTCGACGTCAGTGCATGCATGCTAAATACCCCCAGCCCTCCACTACGGCAGCTCTCTCTCTCCTCCCTCCCCTTCCCTGTATCCCATTTCCTTCCACAACGGCGCAGTTCGGGTGTCCACCCTGAGTATCGCAGTTGTATACTACGCCTTACATTTCCTCGTCGTAAATCAATTTATTGCTGTATATAATACAGTTCGAAGTTGCAGACCATGGCCTCAGCGCCAGGAAAAAACTGCGCCGATGTAAAGAGAGCTCCCCGCGGGGCCACCCGACCGCTTCTGACCGATCCGCCCCGAGCAGATAGATGTATGGACTACGCGGAAGCAAACAACAAAACCGAGGTAGCAGGACTAGTGACCCCTCGGCAGGCCCTCGAGGAGGTCGCTGCAGTGCAGGCTCTCGAACCGACTTACATAACGCTCGGGCACAGCACCCGATAAGGGTTGCGACCCCCCCCCCCCCCCCCCCCCCCCCCCCCCCCCCCCCCCCCCCCCCCCCCGTCACTTGTGGCTGCCGACGCGGCAGCAGGCCTACGTCGGGCTTATTTCGGGCGGCGGTGCCACGAGAGGAACATCAACGCACGCACGTCAGTTTCTGGCCCCTCCAGAGACAGCGGAGCGGGCATCCAGTGACGCACGGCCCACCACCTTGAAACGACACCGGCGAATATTTCCAGCGCGCTAAAGATTTTCCGCCCGCATGTGCGCGCACTGCGTGCCCTTTCCCTTCGTCCCCCCCCCCCCCTACCGACTAAAAATATCCAAAGCGTGTAGAAAGCTACCAAGGCAATGCCGCCAGCACCGCTGAAAGACGAGAGAATACCACACAGCGCTTGCAGGGAAGCGCACTAACGGGACCAGATTCAATTAGCCAAGAAAAAAAATCGATCTCCAAAAATGCCTTCTCCGAGTTTCCGCCCAAGAAGCCTGAATGTATTACAAAGCAGAACAATTACATACCCCGCAGGCAAGGCCTCTTTAGCCGCCAGACAAGCAAACTCGGGCAAACAAAGGCCCTCTCAACGAATGGCAAATCGCTCGACCACCACGAAGCGCCATTAGAGAGCCCCGACAGCTGAAGCCCGCCAATTAAATTAGGGGCGCACGTTGGGCTGCGGCGCACCGAGCTCTTCGATCCGGGGCCTAAACAAAAACAACGCCAAGCTGGCGCAAGCGCGTCAAGCCAATGGGAGCTCTTTCACGGAGAAAAGTAAACCGTGCCTAGCAAAATTTGCCCCAGCCTCTGCGGTTGACTCGAGACGGCATTGTTGACAGCAGCGCGTCGCGAACGCTGGAGAACTGGTGCCTAATTATGCTGGACGTTAAGATTAATGCTGACCCAACCGGTTGCTATAGCACTCCCCTCTCTCCCTTTTCTTTTTTAAAAAATACCCAAACTTCTCAGATATGCAGATATTCGTTTTCTTATTGTGAATGTGTGTACAGTTGGTCATTACGTTCAATTCGCCTGAGGTGTGCGGCGAAATTCTCTTTATAAACGCTTTTGTAACGTTTAAAATATTTACCCTGTTCCAACTACGGGGGTCAAACATTCGGGTTTTCTCACAATTCTATAATAATAATAATAATAATAATAATAATAATAATAATAATAATAATAATAATAATAATAATAATAATAATAATAATGTAACGGGGGGTTTGTTACGAGGTACTGGGGCGACGGGAACGGCAACGGCAGCAGTCTGGGATCAGATCGGCAAAAGACACACAAGCGTAGCGCTGGCAAAAACTCTCGAGAACACTGTCACCTCGTCTTCGTCTTTTCAAATCATCAGACGCATCTTCTTCTTTAGCCTTACAATAATAATAATAATAATAATAATAATAATAATAATAATAATAATAATAATAATAATAATAATAATAATAATAATAATAATAATCTTTATGCGATCATGAGGTCGTACATGATGACAGGGGCCCGGAGTAAAAGCTGCCTACTGACAGCTTGACAAAGCCCTGGACCCCCTACAATTTGGCAATAGCACAGGAGGTCGAGAAGCATAGTTCTTTACAATGAGAAAAAAAAAAAAGGGCAATGCATTACAGCATAAAATAGCACTTTAAGGTGAAACACCATCACAAAAAACTACAAAATGCCTACAGCAAAGCCAGTCGCTGACATCTTTTTGATCAGAGTGCGGCTAAGAAAAAAAAAGAAAACTCAAAACCAATAGCGCTCGTTCAAAAAAAAAAGCGCGCTCAAGGGGAAAAAAAAAAAGGAACAAAAGCAAGCGATAAGAGCAAAAAAGGTCATGTGTGCGAGAAAAACAGTTCCTCTAAACTTCTGAAGCAAAATGCAACGGTGGGAGGAAAAATAACAAGATATTTGTCACTGTCACACGCGAAGATCGACATACAATAAAAATTTTTTTTTTTCATTCAGCTTTATAAGCGACCAGTGCAGCTGGGCACTACACCAAAACCTCCGATATTTTCTGCTCCTTTAATTGCGCACACACAAAAAGGCTAGTTTTTGTCCTCTAGAGAGACTTCACGCAAGCACAAGGACAGAATAAAATTCAAATGCGAAAGCGCCGCGCACTCACGCTTTGCATAAAAAGCACGACTTGCCAAGAAATGGCATACTGTTCAAACGAAGGTATATAGTACAAATGTCTTTCGACATCAAAACGTAAATTCTTCTGAACCTTCCATCTTCTACAATATACAGTTGGATTTGTATTGCCTTGCGCCAGGCCGCAACAAAGCATGCTTGCTTGCAGTCAGCTCAATATAACGCTTCACAATTTCCATATTCGCCACACCTTCACTCCATTCCTGGACGGAGCAACGCCCCCAGACACCGTAACAAACTCGCTACAAGTTGGCGAGCTCTGCGTCGGATGCAGCGAGCAGCTCAAGTGCGTCAACAGCCCGAGACTATACCGGATATTACAAGCAAGACAAAGTAATTTTCAAAAATATGATTTTTGAGGCCAAAATATGGCTTTTGCGGAATGGTATTGCCAGGGTTGGCGGACGCCAGAAAACCGGTGAACCATCTTAACTAGTGAGCTGGTTAACTAATTTCAAATAATTAACTTTTCAACTACTAGAGTTAGACATCTACTTGCAATAACGAGATTTGTAGCCGGCCGTTAGTAGCCGCCATATCAGTTTTGGGAATTTCGAAAACGCGATTACCCTCGCCGCTGTGGCTCGACAAAATTTGGCTGCATCGTACGAAAATACATGCGCTTTCGAAAGCATGCAGTCAAAGCTACCCCTCCAGTGCACGTAACTAGTCGAAAAAGCCAAATTTTGTCCAGCCACAGCGCCAAGGGTAATCGCGTTTTCGAAATTCTAAAAACTGACATGGTCATTACTAACTACGGGCTACAAATCTCTAATTGGAACCGGGCGCCTAACTCTAATAATTAAAAAGCTAATTATTGGAAATTAGTTAACCAGCTTACTAGCTAGGATGATCCACCGGTTTTCGGGCGTCCGTCAACCCTGCCAATACCATGCCGCAACAGTCACATTTTTGCCTCAAAAATACTATTTTTGAAAATTACTTAGTCTTCCTCGTAACACCCGCACACTAAACAAATTCTCACCCTTAAGGGTGTAAATCAGCTGTCCCCAGACGAACACTCTTTTGGGTGCTAAAAAGGGTGCAAAGATCACCACCCTTCAGGAAGGCTGCAAAGCATGAAAGTTTCGATGGCGTGCATCTATCCCAGGCTTTTGCTTCATGGGTGAATCAATGTGGAGCACCCTTCCAACATGCATTCGTAGAGGTGTTATGGGAAAATAGTACCCTTCAATGAGGGTGCAACCATTACATCCTCTAACGTATCACTAAGTGCACCCTTCATTAAGGGTGCTGATCTCTGCACCCTTTTTTAGCACCGAACAATTGTAAAAGGGTGTTCGTCTGGGGACAGCTGATTTACACCCTAAAGGGTGATAAATTGTTTAGTGTGCGGTACAAATTTCAGTCGAACTCGGTGAGACAACGCCTCGCTTTCTTTTCCGTTTTTACGTGGAATTGCGTTCAAAAATGCGTATACACTGCACGGCTATACGAACCGCAAGTCCTCACTAGCGGAAAAGCTCGCATTCCAGGCGAGCTACGGAAGCCTGTTTTTTTTTAATTATTTTTTTCTTAAACCTGAGGAAGCATGCGTGCTGCACCTTCCCCCAAGCATAACGCCGAGACAATGCACGCCCTAGCAGCCAACGAAATGTGAAGTGTCAGTCGGCAACAACATTGCACGCAAGCGCGTGCAGCTGCTAACACAGAAGCAAGGCGAAAACAGGCGACGTCCCTATGAAACTGCAGCGCAGCATGCTGGGATGCGAAAAGCGTGAAGTGCGAAGCACGCGGAATCGCGAGGCATTCGATTTACGGACGAATAAAAACCGCGCTGTAGTGCGACTGTGTAATTATGGGTTGTGGCGATTGTCCGGACCCCGTAGAGTATCTGTTACGGGTCTAATTGGACTTATTTTTGGAAATGTGGCGGAGAGTTTGAAGGATGCTTCACTCCCGCCACCGGTTGGCCCGGTATTGCACTACCTCCGGGATCGGCCTTGTCTTTAGCGCGTCTGTACTATCCTGTCTTTCTATCCCATCTTTCAACTCTCCTACTATCTGCACGTGGTAGCGACTGTGGCTCGGCTTCAGCCAGTGAGCAGGCCTGTGCACTTTCCTTTTCTTTCTTGCTGGCAGCAACTTCTCTCTCTCTCGACTGTGTAATTAATTATACTTATACTACAGATACACCGCGATGATTGAAGTTAACGCGGTCGAGAAACGATGAACTTGCTAACAATTAAACATGCGACAATTTCTAGACGCCCTTGTTTTTCAGGAAGCTAGTTAAAGATATACAAATACATCTACACAGGCCTGTAAGCGTGCAGAACTGGAGGCGAGACAAAATAAACAATCAATATTCCCGTCAGAGGCACGAACAGCTCAAGCACTGAAATACGAGAAGAAAAAAAGCCGAATAGAAGACCGAGGGTATGAAGCTTTAATAACTGCCAGACAACATATACGCGCTGCTGACATTTGCCTTTCGACGACCCTTGTCTCAATACGTGGAAAGAAGCTTGCGCTCCTTCGGAGACCTTGCACGTTTTTTTAATTGTTGTTATTTCTCTATATAATAACGCGAAGGGAGGTGTCGTGATGACGCTGTGCATCCAGAAACACATTCACGGAAAAGAACATGAGAAGCCAAGTAACACGCGAATCACGGTCGATGCGGCTAGTCGCGATGTCTCACAGCCAAAGTCGACAAGCAAGAAAGCGGCTCCCCCACACTGTTGGTGTGTGTGTGTGTGTGTGTGAGGAGGGGGGGGGGGGGGGAGCCGCCGACATTGCAGCTTTTTCGGGTTCTCTTGTGCGACGACCACTGGGCACTAAGAAATTCCCTGCGATGTTACGAGACAGAAACCTACTGCCGAATGAAAAAAAAATCTACCTCCCACTTGAACAGGCCAGCCTTAAAGCGCCTCAAAAGTATACACAAAGACGCGCGTATGCGTGCAGCTCTGTAAGGCCTAACTTATCGACCATGCACGCCTCCACGGAAGAACTACACGAACTACACGTGCGTCAGCTCATACGTTATAAGCGCGAAAATAACACGGGCACACTCGGTAACATTCTAGCGCATACGCAATTTCCAAACCCTCGTTTCCCACTCGGTTTCGCTGCAGGGCCACTACCACGGCTTCCTCGCGGAAAATGTTGCGCGAGCTTCACTGCAGCGCCTTTTTTTTTTTTTTCTACCCCCTTGCTCCCTACCGGCGGCGCAGCCCCAGCGGTGCAACGATTGCAGCATAACAATGGACAGCGCCTCACTGTTCCTCCAAAGCGGCGCCCCGAAACAGAAGCCGCGCTTCCTCCCTGCGGTCCGCCAGCAAGAGCTTTTTCTTTCTTCTTGCTTTCTTTCCCGGCTCAACCTCCTCGCCCTCTCTAAACGAGCGGCAGCAGGAAGGAAAGCTGCCGCCGCTGCCCTCCTTCTCACGCCGGGCGAACCGCTGCCCTCCCTCACTTCGGCGGCTGTGTTTCGATGGGGGCGAAACGCAAAAGGCGCCCGTGTGCTGTGCGACGTCAGTGCACGTTGAAGATTCCCAGGTGATCGAAATTATTCCGCAGCCCTCCACAACGGTACCTCTTTCTCCCTGTCTTCTTGCACTCCCTCCTTCATCCTTTCCCTCGAGGCGCGGTTGAGGTGTCCACCAAGTAGTGGAACAGCTACCTCGCCTTCCGTTCCCTGATAACCAAGTCATCATCATCATCGGCGGCGCTGCTCGCGTTTGTGTAGTGTTGCAGCTTTATTGTACAGCAGCGTCGCACGACGCCGTATACAATCTGCTGAAAAACATCATTCGAGGGCGTGGCATTCGAGAAAGGACAGACAGAAAAGGCGACAAAAATAAAAGAAATTCGGGATGGGAAGTTCTTGCTTCAGTTGCCTTTGGATCAGAAGATTCCCTTGCAATTAAAGCCAAGCTGTGACTACTTCCAGCAAAAATCTATTTTTTTTTTGTGCTCGTGATTTCGAAAAGACGATCTCGGAGAGCGGAATGAGACAAGCCCGTGACACTACGCGATCAGCACGATTATATATTACGTCGTACGTTCAATTGCGGCGATTAAAACTGCAATATAAGTGCAATATAAGTAGTAACTAAAGGCAGCCGGAATTCGTCCAAGACAAACAGAGCCATAAAGGCCAACGTGACTTCTAATCGATGTCGTAGCCTTACTAACGAGCCCCGCAGAAAGCATTTAAAAAGGGCAATTAACAATTCTGCGCCAATCACTTTTTGTTCTTGCCTGGTGTCTTCCTCCCGTGCGCCATACTTTCTTTCTGTCCCTTTAACTCCCTATCTGCTTCCTTTTCTGACCATCAGCTGCAGTTTAAATACATAAAAAGCGGCCTTATTTTCAGCTTGTAGCAGTCACAGAACACTCTCGCTCTAAACAGGGCATACACACACGCTTTTGCACACACACAGTCGGCTATCGATGCTCCGAACCCCAAACGGGCCGAAAATTTGTTCCCGACTTATGCGGATGCTCGAATTGCGGGGAGTTTTTCTAATGCACTTGCTACCGACGGGACCACGGTGCCAGTTCGAATAAACAGGAAGTACGAGTTAAGCGCGGACTATACAAGGCACTGTTTTGCTTCCTGAGAGAGACTGGCTTGAGGGACCAATTTTTACTTGCGTCCCTGATCCGGAGTTGCCGGGCTCGAACCCGACCACGGCGGCCGCGTTTCGATGGAGGCGAAACGAAAAGGCGCCCGCGTGCTTTGCGATGTCAGTGCACGTTAAAGATCCCCAGGTGATCGAAATTACTCCAGAGCCCTACACTACGGCACTTCTGTTCCTTCCTTTCTCTCTCTCCTTTAACCCTTTCCTAACGGCGCGGTTCGGGTGTCCACCGAGATAAGCGAGACAGATACTGCACCATTTCCTTTCCCCAAAAACCAATTTTCCCTTCTCAATCCCGTCATCCCTATTCCCCAGTGCAGGGTAGCCAATCAGACAACACCCTTCTGGTTATTTCATCCCTGCCTTCCGTCTTCCTCTTTATATCTCTCACACTGGGCAAATCATATTAAGAAATCCCTCCATATGGACTGGGCTGCAGGGAATGCCTGTAACGTATGCGTATACAGGTGCACGATAATAATAATAATAATAATAATAATAATAATAATAATAATAATAATAATAATAATAATTGGTTTTGGGGAAAGGAAATGGTGCAGTATCTGTCTCACACACACATGGTTGGACACCTGAACCGCGCCGTAAGGGAAGGGATAAAGGAGGGAGTGAAAGAAGAAAGTAAGAGAGTTGTGACGTAGTGGAGGGGTCCGGATTAATTTCGACCACCTGGGGAACTTTAACGTGCACTGACATCGCACAGCACACGGGCGCCTTAGCGTCTTGCCTCCAAAAAAACGCAGCCGCCGCGGTCGGGTTCGAACCCGGGAACTCCGGATCAGTAGCCGAGCGCCCTAACCACTGAGCCACCGCGGCGGGTAGGTGCACGATACAAGTGCGAACCTCTTTGGAGGAATGACAAGGGGCAGCAGGACGTCGCGGCGCACAGCCCCGCAGAGTGTTACGTCTCGCCTACAGCGCGCGGTATAGCCGGCGCGGATGCACCGGATGCCGCGGCTTCGTTCATCGCTGCCGCAACGCCTCCCGCCAAGCGCGTCCAGGCAGGTTTCAGTGCCACGTGTCGTCGTGCGTGCGTGTTTGTGTGTGTGCATGTTTTGCCCACGCTTGTCAAAGCGCGGCAGCCGGGGAGAGGAGCTCTCCAACTGGGAGGCGAGGAGGTCTGACCGGCGCCGGCCTGGCGGACGCGCCCGTCACGCCTGAACATGTTCAAGCGTCGCCGTATCGGATGACTCTTCCCAAGCCGTTCCCTCTTGCCCTCGACTCCGTGGGTATAAAGGGGGCTGCCCCGGACGCCAACGAGAGCCTTCGATTCCTTCCTTCGAGTAACGTGGTCGCCCTGACCGGCTGCTCTTTTGCGATGCCAGAATAAACTAGTTGTTCTGTTGCCAGTCGACTCTTCCTTTGCCGGGACCTTCGGATGTTTCCAGCTTTGCCCCAGGCCGCCAGGCCAACGCTACCCTTGGGGCTTGCAACCCAAATGCAACAACTGGTTGCCAGCGGTGAGATCCCGACAACGGAGGCCAGCAGCGAAGATATGCGGTCAACTGTATGCTGAGCAGCACAACGACCATCCGGGAGCAGTGCAACGAGCCCTGTGTGATGACTGGTTGCCTGCAGCGGAACGACTGCGCTGAATTCTTGGCTGCGAGGTTTGGTGAGTGCGGGACTTTCTTCTTCTGAGTTTTGCCAGGCTTTTGTTAGTGTCAGAAACAGAGCTGGTAATTGGGTTGTCGTTGCTGCCGGGTTAGTTTGCGGCAAGACAATAGTAGGCAGTAGAGAAAGCAGCATTCGGAGCAGCCATGGATTTGAAGTCGTTGCGCAAACCGAAATTGCTGGAGCTTGCAAGAGAGTTGGGTCTTGATGTCTCAGACAAACTCAGAAAACCAGAACTGCTAAGGGCTATTCTTGAGTTGGAGGCTGAGGATGACGAGCTGTCGGAATGCCTTGAGACCATTGAGGAGAGGGAACAAAAAGAGAAAGAGGAGCGCGAACGTAAAGAACAAAAAGAGAAAGACGAGCGCGAACGTAAAGAACAAAAAGAGAAAGACGAGCGCGAACGTAAAGAACAAAAAGAGAAAGAGGAGCGCGAACGTAAAGAGCAAAAAGAGAAAGAAGAGCGCGACCACGCTTTAGAAATGAAGCGTCTCGAGGTAGAGATGGAACGCGCTCGTAATGGAAGTCAGGCACACGGTGCAGGAGAACGGGTATCGTTCAAAATGACTGACCTGATGCGGCCGTTTAAGCTTGGAGAGGACATTGGTTTGTTCCTGGTTAACTTTGAGCGAACGTGCGAGAAGCAGGGGTTCTCTCGGGAAACGTGGCCACAGCGCTTGCTCACTTTGTTACCCGGCGAGGCGGCCGACGTAGTCGCTCGCTTGAAGAGAGAGGAGGCAGAGGATTTCGACCAAGTGAAATCGAGTCTGCTAAAAAAGTACAGGCTGTCAGCGGAGGCGTTCCGTCGGAAGTTTCGGGAAAATGAAAAAGGCAGAAATGAGTCATATACAGAGTTTGCCTACAGGCTTATGTCAAACATGCAGGAGTGGCTCAAAGAAGAGAAAGCGTTTGGTGACCACGAGAAAATTCTGCAGTGTTTCGGGCTGGAACAGTTTTATAGTCGGTTACCTGAGAACGTGCGGTACTGGGTCTTGGATAGGCCAGACGTTAGTACAGTGGCTAAAGCCGCCGAGCTAGCCGAGGAGTTTGTGACGCGTCGGGCTCGCGGAGCTAAGGACGGTCAAAAGGGTGAATTTGGCTCCAAGTCTGAGAGGCCGAAGTTCACACCCATGAGAGCAAGGGGGGACACGCGTAGTGCGGATGCGAGTGAAAGCAGTCCGACCGAACGTAAGGAGACGGCGGCAGCCGAAGCCGAACGCAGAAAGCGGTTCGAGGCGAGGCAAGCGCGCGTGTGTTATACGTGCCAGAAGCCGGGTCACTTTTCGGCGCAGTGTCCAGAAACAAAAAGAGAAGTCGTGTGTTTGTCATTATGTAGCACTGACGAGAACATGAAGCTTCTCGAGCCTTACATGCGAGACTTCCTCGTGAACGGGAAAGAGTGCCGAGTGCTTCGTGATTCCGCAGCTACAATGGATGTAGTTCACTCCTCTTACGTAGAACCCGATATGTTCACGGGCGAGTGCGCATGGATTAAGCAAGCCGTGGAAGCTCATAGCGTGTGTCTGCCCGTAGCAAAAGTGCTTATTGAAGGACCTTTCGGAGCACTTGAGACGGAGGCCGTAGTGTCATCTAGGCTGCCCGCCCACTACCCGTACCTATTTTCGAACAGGTCCGATCACCTCCTGCGCGAGAAGGGGCTTTTGTTTGGTGAGGCTAGCGTTCAGGCCTTAACCAGATCAGGAGTTCGGGAGCTCGCTGCAAAGGCGGTAGTTGAGGGGCCGACGTTGTCAAACAATGAAAAAGGGTCGGAGGCGCAGCAAGCTGATATCCAGAGCACGTCCGAACTGGATAAAATTGAAAACAACGAAAAAGGGTCGGAGGCGCAGCAAGCTGATATCCAGAGCACGTCCGAACTGGATAAAATTGAGCCTGTAGCTTTGAAGGCACCAGGTACTGGAGAGGAAATGCCCAACACGGGAAAGTTAAAAGAGCTTCCGGTCGAGCTTCCGGGACTAAGCTCAGTGACGAACAGGGAAGACACTGATCAGGTCATTAGTGACTTAATCATTAAAGCACCGCTGTCAGCTGAGCAGAGAACCGAACTACACCAACTCTTACAAGAGTTTCAAGGTCAGTTCTCTGAGAGGCCTGATAGGACTTCTGTCCTTACTCATGATATACAACTTACCTCGCCAGAGCCAGTACGATCCAAGGCGTACCGGGTGTCACCCCGCCAGCGCGATATTATGGAGGCTGAGGTAAAGAAAATGCTACAGCTCGGTGTTATTGAGGCGGGTGAGAGTGATTATACCTCCCCTTTGATTTTAGTTGAGGTACCGGGCAAGGAACCTCGTCCTTGCGTCGACTACCGCAGGCTTAATTCCATTACTAAGGATCAAATTTATCCGATCCCTAACATCGAGGAGCGCCTTGAGAAAGTTAGTAGCGCTCAGTTTATTTCCACCCTAGATCTTGTCAGGGGTTATTGGCAGGTTCCACTTACAGAAGAGGCTAGTAGGTATGCGGCGTTCATTTCACCAATGGGAACATTCCGTCCTAAAGTTTTGAGTTTTGGTTTGAAGAACGCGCCATACTGCTTTTCAAGCCTCATGGACAAAGTGTTGCGGGGACAGGAAGAATTCGCTTTACCGTATTTAGACGACGTAGCGATATTCTCCGCCTCCTGGTCTGAGCATATGGCACACTTGCGGGCAGTGCTAACCCGCCTGCGCGAAGCGGGCTTGACAGTCAAGGCTCCCAAGTGCCAATTAGCACAGGCCGAGGTTGTCTACCTCGGTCACGTGATTGGACAGGGTCGTCGCCGCCCCTCTGAAATAAAGGTGGCCGCTGTGCGAGACTTCCCGCAACCGCGCACGAAGACCGATATTCGGTCGTTCTTGGGTGTCGCCGGCTACTATCAGAGGTACATCCCCAGGTACTCCGATATCGCGGCTCCCCTGACGGATGCTCTAAGAAAAACAGAGCCCCAAACAGTCGTCTGGAGCGAGACAAAGGAGAGAGCTTTTAGCGCCCTAAAGAGCGCCCTAACAAGCCAGCCTGTGCTACGATCGCCAGACTATACCAAAGGGTTCGTTGTTCAGTGCGATGCTAGTGAGCGAGGCATGGGCGTTGTACTGTGCCAAAGGGACAATGGAGAAGTGGAACACCCCGTCCTGTATGCTAGTCGTAAGCTGACCTGTCGTGAGCAGGCGTACAGCGCCACCGAGAAAGAGTGTGCGTGTCTCGTGTGGGCCGTTCAGAAATTGTCATGCTACCTAGCCGGCTCGAGGTTTATCATTGAGACGGATCACTGCCCTCTCCAATGGCTGCAGAACATCTCTCCCAAAAATGGCCGCCTCCTGCGCTGGAGCCTCGCTTTGCAACAATATTCCTTTGAGGTGCGTTACAAAAAGGGGAGTCTCAACGGTAACGCCGATGGCTTAAGTCGAAGCCCCTAACGTAGGAATCCGCCTCAAAGTTGTTGGTTACTGATGTTTTCTTCCTGAGGCAGGATTTTTAACATATTGCTTTTGTTTAGTGTTTCAAAGTGATTATGTGCTTTCTAGTGCAATTTTCCAATTTGTGGACGCGTTCTGAGTGCTGCTTGACTACTGTAAGGAACTAGGCAGTAGTATAAAAGGGGAAAGAGCCTGGCAGAGCTTAGTGAGGGTTGTCTCGTGCTTGCTGACTGAGCGGTTGCGTTTCGGCGTAGTTCTAACGCTTGCTGGGAACGAGCACAAAAATGGCAACTCTCCCGAAGTCACTTTGCAGTGCCCTGTATGAACCTGAACCTGAGAACGAGGCCTTCTCTGTGCGCTGCGCTCAAGCAACGTCGAGGGACCACCGGTTTCGATTATGAGCATCATCGAGCGACATCCCTCTGGACAGCGGATGCAGTCCCCTGACCATCGGGATCTCCTTCTCCCGGCGGGGCGGTCTGTTACGTCTCGCCTACAGCGCGCGGTATAGCCGGCGCGGATGCACCGGATGCCGCGGCTTCGTTCATCGCTGCCGCAACGCCTCCCGCCAAGCGCGTCCAGGCAGGTTTCAGTGCCACGTGTCGTCGTGCGTGCGTGTTTGTGTGTGTGCATGTTTTGCCCACGCTTGTCAAAGCGCGGCAGCCGGGGAGAGGAGCTCTCCAACTGGGAGGCGAGGAGGTCTGACCGGCGCCGGCCTGGCGGACGCGCCCGTCACGCCTGAACATGTTCAAGCGTCGCCGTATCGGATGACTCTTCCCAAGCCGTTCCCTCTTGCCCTCGACTCCGTGGGTATAAAGGGGGCTGCCCCGGACGCCAACGAGAGCCTTCGATTCCTTCCTTCGAGTAACGTGGTCGCCCTGACCGGCTGCTCTTTTGCGATGCCAGAATAAACTAGTTGTTCTGTTGCCAGTCGACTCTTCCTTTGCCGGGACCTTCGGATGTTTCCAGCTTTGCCCCAGGCCGCCAGGCCAACGCTACCCTTGGGGCTTGCAACCCAAATGCAACAAGAGGTAGATGTAATGCCTGTTTCTACCCCGCAGCATGCACTATACGTGCGTCACTGACAGAAGCACGCATGCAATGTCGCGGATGTCGCGACCCCGCGGAAAAAATAAGAAAACATACACACACACACGCACTTCCCCCTGCTATGACTGCGTCGCCGCGAATTCGCGCCTGTCGCAAACAATTTTTTTCCACCTGTACTAACGCACGCGCGAGCAGCAACAACGAAAACAATGATAGACGCCATCAGCTATACAGATAGATGTGATATTTAAAGGAACACACTATTAGCATTCGGGCAAAGATTAGTATAAAATTTACACTGAACGAATAACACCCCTGTTTAGACGGGACGCCTTCTAACTACAGTTAAGGAAACCGCGGGTATCGCTAATTGTGGCTTTGGCAAACTGAATTGCGGTTACCTAGCTAACGATCTTCACCAGAACGCGCGCGAATTTGGTTTCGTTTGGTTTATGGGATTTAACGTTCCAAAGTGATTCGGGCTATGAGGGACGCCGTAACGGAGGGCTCCGGATAATTTCCATCGCCTCGGGGTCTTTAACGTGCACTGAGATTGCACAGTACATGGGCTTCTAGCCTTTCACGTTGTACATCGAAATACGCGTACATCAAAATATGACCGCGGCGGCCGGTATCGAACCCGCATCTTCAGTGTGAGCAGCCAAACACCATAACCACTGCGCCACCGCGGCCGGTCTGAGCGAGTTTGGTTACGGCCCTCTTTCAGAACGGTTGAATCCGGCAAACCGAGGTCATTTAACCGCACTTACACTGGCCGTGTAACGAAGGCAAATAATACCCATAATGCATATCGCCACATTGGGTTCTCCGCTGCTGCGCTAATGCTAGAAGAAGCGCACAGATAAGAACAACATTTGCTCTTAGGTGCAAACCAACTGTTCCCTTGCACATGGCAGCTACCCGTATGTGTACCGGGGGGGCTAAGCCGACCGCGCCCCCAAACTTCCTCATTTATGGCCTCGCCGCGTCCCGGCTGAACGCGCAGGGCGTATACATACATCATCAAACACGTCGACGCTCTTCGGCGCGTGCCTTTTTTCGGGTACTGCGGCGGTTGCTAGGGTGCAGAGGGCGAGGAGGAGGTACGCGGGTAAAAAAAAACAAATACAAAAAAAAGGAGAAGCGAGCCGACGACGACAACGTGAGACAGCTAAGGCAGCGTTATTTTCAGTGGCAGAGGGGGGTTTCCCCCCGGAAGTGCGCGAGCAGTGGTGCCCCGAGGTCCGAGAAATGAGACGAGACACAGAGAGAGAAAAAAAAGCTCCTTTTTCGGCGATGCCGACTCACTCTCTCTCGCCGGGCCGTAAATGCCTCAGGCGTCCACAGAAAACCAGCGGCAGCGGCCGCCTTGTGCTATATACAACGTTCACTTCCGAAGCGTGAGCGGCAACGCCACCCGCTCGGGAAAGGAGGCCAGCATCTCCCTGTGTAGTGCGCAGCTTAACCCCACCTCCTATACATGCGCGGATGAGAGGAAAGCGAGGCGCGAAGCTAAATTAAGCTCTGCGCGCATAACCCCTCACTACAGTGCTCATCGATCTGAGCCTGGATCCGGGCTGCGCCTATCGGCGTCAGGGCGAGCGCGAACTATGCGCTTCTTTATCTGTTTTTTTTTTTATCCGTCCATGCAGGCAGCGCGCCGGCCGAAACGAGCTGCTCTGGCAGGCGCCCAGAAAAAAAAGAAAAAAAAAACTGGCACCCGGAGAGACGCATCCGTAAGGGAAAGAAGAACGTACGCGGCGCGAAAAAACTCTCAGCTCGTTCGGCTCGCGCGCGGCAGAACCCCCCAACGACGACTCGCGGTTGCAGGAAGTCCACCCACGCCGTGACGGCGCTGGCGTAGTAGACAAGCAGCGCGCAGTTGCTACATGAGGCAGCTGAGGTTTACGAGCTTGTTTACTCCGCCAACGTGTCGTATATCTATCGCCCGTGGTCAGAAGAAACACGTGCGAGCAACGGACACCGTTCCGAGTGGGAAAGAAACATGCGTAATTTTATAACTCCGTAAAATTACTCGTTGCCGTTGTTGGTGTTGGGGCGAGGTGTCCCGTGTCGTGTCGTGTCGTGTCGGTGCGCTGTCGTCGGCTGGTCACACGAGGAACACAAAAAAACACACGCTTCGTAACCGCACTTATGACAACACGCGGTGAAACCGTTCCGTCAAGCCTTACCCTTACTAAAATGGTCTATAGAGAGTATATAGACTTCTTATAGACTATTGCGTTCCTGTAGATATTTCCTTTGTCTATTCATAGTCTATAGACAAGTCTACTAAAAGTGTATGGCCATAAATCTATAGACTGTCTACAAACTGTCTATAGGATTTGTATTGCCTACAGACTGTTCTCTGGGGTTTGTCTATAGAGAGTCTATAGACTTTTAGACAGAAGTCTAATGAAAGTGTATAGACTGCCTAAAGAGAGAGAGAAAAACTTTATTTGGTCCATTAAGTGTTTAGCGTTCGGTTTTCGTCTGCATCGATGCAGACTCTCGACCTTCAAAGCAGGGTTGGGCCCCTAGTCCAGGGCTCCACTGAGTCGCGCTGCTTCGCTTGCGTGCTGCACCATTGCCCTTTGGGCGGCGAGCTCGCAGCTGGTGAGCCGGCTCTCCCACTGCTCCGCACTCGGGGTTTTGTGTTGGTGGAACGTGTAGTTGGGAGTGTAGACTGCCTAAAGAAATTTTTGTAAGGGTGCAGGGAAGAAGGCGAGTGGCAGAGCAAAGTTTTCCCGTGTATATATACCCGCAGGGTGGTCGCGTTAGGCGCGTAGGCAGCGTTGACCAATTATACGCGCGGCCTGAGCGGAACAAGATCTGGATGCCTACGTGCAAAACACAAATAGAAGCGGTCTATTTATACCTGGTGTCATCGGAATATTTGTCACTATAACAAGAGCTTCCGCTTTCGAGATTGTGATTAGGGCCGGTGGTCCTCGTTACAAGGCAAAAAAACAAAAAAAAAACAATCAAACTTGGGGCATTATTAACCACATTCTTAAGGGAAAAAATAAATGCGATAGCATTTGAAGTTGGCCCACTCGCAAATATTCAAAGCCCCCCCCCCCCCCCCCCCCCCCCCAAGTTATGGAAGCAGGCCCACACCAGAAAATGCATTAAGATGAATAAGTGGAGATTAGTGGGTGCATTAAAGTGAATTAGTGGGCGTATTAAAGCGGAAGAGCGGGTCGGCTTAGTATAATCCCACATGATAATCCAATGGAAGGTGTACTCGAACATTCTAGACCTCAGGTTTTTAAATTTGGCAGTGCTGATGGCGTCACGACCCCGTCCACCAATCAGGGAATTTCGTTAGGCAGAAACCCAGTGGTTTTCGCAAGACGGCAACCTAAATGCCATCGCATTAAAAAAAAAAGGAAGACGAAAGTTCGATCTACAGCTTAATTCACTGTGGTTTAATTGTTAATTCACAGCATAATTTCCGCCTCTTGTTTGGGACTGCAGCAAAACCTGGCCATTCACGCGTCTTGGGTATGTGCACAAACCTGGCCCAACCAACGTCTTGGGTATGTCCAATAGAGGCCACTAACAAGAATAGCATTAGAGCGTGCGACCCAATCACACAACAACGTCTGTACATTTTGATCTCAGCTTTCCTACTCCGCCTAATCAGCATCGGTTTCACGCCGCTGATTGAGAGAAGGTAGAAAAAAAAAAGAAGAAAGACATCCAGCCTAAGCCCACTCAAGCATATGCTGATAATGGTGCTGGCTTCACGCACCTTGCACAAGCTCTTACATAGAGAGCATGCAGCAACAACCCGAATATCAGTGCGGCGCGTGGCGGCCCATTTATGCGACATACAGTTTTGCTTCGTTCCGGCAGCCGGCTCGAAGAATGCGCAGCTGGCTGCGAGAGAGAAGAGAGTGTGGGGAGAGGGGGGGGGGAGGGGGGGGGGGGCGATACGGGATCACGCAAGTATAGAAGAAGGAGCAGCCAAAGAACAGCGGGAGAGCGCGGTGGAGCTCTTATGGGAGCCAGCCCTCCTCTCCGGTCTTTCCTTATCGCTGTAGTTGTGCTCACGCGTATAGCGTAACAACGTGCCCGATTGAGCACAGGCGCAGCAGCAGCAGGAAGAGGAAAAAATCCTTGAGCCGACGATAAACTGCGGCGATACACACCGCGACGCCCGGAGGAAAAAACAAAGCAGAAAAACCGAAGGAGGGGAGAAAAACAACGAAAGAAAAGAGGGGGGGGACAAAGCGGAGCAAGAACGAAACGGTCCGGCAGCAGAAACGGATCGCTCTCGACGACGCCCGTATGCTCTACGGTGATACCCCGGACAGGCTTTGCGGCGAGCATGCAGCAAGACATCTGACGGAACGAAGCCTGCGACTGCGGTATATCGTTTGGAAAAAAAAGAAAAATATCGTTCTCCTACAGTTAAGCAGAAACAGGCGCCAACTATAAACCAGTATATAAGTTGAGCGGAGCACTTCTACATCACGTTTCCGGCGGTTTATTCTGACGACACAGCTACTGCAGAAGAAAAAAATGTAAAAAAAGAAATTAAAAGGAACGAATGCAACGAAAAGTAAAATACAAGAATATATAAAAGAAACGGGGAACGCACGCAACGGAAAGCAAAAAAAAAAGTGGGGAGGGGGTGAAATTGAGGAAGGAAGAGACACTTATGAAAAAGCTTAATTTCCTGCGAACCTGCGAGGTGTGTTCGGATCTGGCTCGATGTAATAAATATCCGCAGTATTGGCAGCTCGCGGCTCTTCGCACAAGATTCATTTCGTCGCCTGTTGAATTGGGGGCTCACTGCGTATGCAAAGGCGCCGCTGAATGAGGTGTGCCGAACACGTGTCCGGGGCAGCATTTGCAGTGCGCGCAGCGAATTGATGCGCCTGCCTATTCGGTTACGTCTGACGCAGGGCTTTCTTAACTACTTTCGCAAATAATGAAACAGCGCCATTTCTGGCTATTCCAAAAGAAGAGGCCTCATTTGAAAAAAACGTATACAGGCGACATCGGATCGCCGAAGGAGAGATTAAATGCAATACAACCCGCAGCAGGGAGCAGATGCTTATCCCCGAAGAGGACTGTGCAGTATGACTATGCAGTATAAGAGTATGCAGTATAAGAGGATAAGATGATTAGCTACCAAAGAAGGTACTTGGAAGTCGGGTGAGCCGTTACAACCCTAGGTTTTTTAGGCTACCAAGAAAAAAAAAGGGTGGGATATATCACGGAGAGGACTCGCAATACGCTGCATCGGATAAAAATTGTAACGTACGAAAAACATCGAGCGTGAATGTAAAACGCGCGAAAGCAAACAAAACGTAAGAAGCTGTACGCCAATCATCATTGTGTGTTCAATTTTTCACGTTCGGAGAATTACAGCAATGCGTGCCTAGACTACGAACGAGATACCTCCAAGAGTCTTGGGTGTGTGCGTCTTGTGTGCGTCTTACACACGCACAGTGAGAGGAAGCATCTGCTTCGGGCTTTTCTTTTTTCATTGCACACACTTAAATCCAGTGATGAATTTAAAAAAAAAGATAACCACCGTCCAACGCTGTGCCAACAGTCACTCTGGGTAGAAACTTGGGCGAGTCGGTAACGGTGATTCATGGTATGTGAGTGCAGCGCAAAACGGGACAAGGGACAAAGAAAGACGCACGCAACACAGGCGCCTGTGTTGTGTGCGTCTTTTTTTTTTGTCCCTTGTCCCGTTTCGCGCTACACTCACATACCATGGGTAACAGTCACTGTAACGAGGGGAACCTGCGCTGCGACTGTTTCACTGCACGAGCAAAAAAACCATCGCCGACAGTGGTCGTGACAGAAACGAGACCCTATCCTCCTGAACCACGAGAGACGCGCGCCGGACTGATATATGGCCGCTATGGTATTCTCTCTGCACGGCCTCGGCACGCAGGCGCACAGCGCTTGCGGCTTCTGCAGAGCGGAGATCGAAGCTCGTATACCTCCAGACATGCTCGGGAAGCGTCGTTGCGAAAAACGCCGAAAATCTCGAGCCTCCACTTACAGCACTGCGATCGGCGTTGAAAAATTTCAGCGAAGATCCCCCATGCAGCAAGAGCCCGAAAGATGAGAAAAAAAAACACAACTTAAAAGATAAGGGGGAAAAAAAAACTTCGCGACGGTGTAGTCGACGTCAACGTTACGAATGGCCACGAAAAAAAAAAATCCGGGTTATCTCGCAAAGAGCTCCCGCCATAACACTACTTGCGACGCTGTCACTTTGGAACACCGTTAAGCTACTCGTTACGACCCATTTGTGGAGAGCACACGCAGATTACGATGGCTCCGCACCGTTTCAGCATCAGCAGCAAGAGAAACGCTGCTGCCCGCTCTCCCAGCGTCTATGCTAAGAGCGTTTTAATAACCCCGAAATAAACAACAGATAGCGACCGCAGTTAAAGTTAACTTGACTGCATCCCTCTCCTACAATCGTCCACCAACATACGATACCAGGAACGAATCGCTTCGACGGTAATTTATCCCATGCTTTCACGAGCGACGCAGTACTTGCATCTTTCATTCCTCTATTTCCCGCATAAATGGATCAGCTAAAGCATTGTTTGCGAATGCAATAAAAACCGCCTTCAAGTCCCCCCCCCCCCCCCCCCCCTACCGCGTGAACTCGGGAGTGCGATCGAACGGCCACAGCGCAGGTAGTAAAGGCTAAACGGCGGCGTGCCATAAAGATATCGCCTCGGCGGGACGTCAGAGGCGCTCCATAAAATGACGGGAAAAATGAACAAGAGGAAAGAACGGCGTACGCTTTCTTAAGCGGCGCGCTTACTCGGAAACAAAAAGAGCCGACCGTGCCAGACAGCCGCCGCAGGAACAGGTTCGGTGCCACCCCCCCCCCCCCCCCCCTTCCTTCTCTATACCGGAGCTACGGAAGCAAAAACTGCGATCAACGGGGAGGCAGAGGCAGGAGTATGGAACGCACGTGATGAGAAGAGAAAATGGAATGGGAAAAAAAAAAAGAAATCGTTTTTCTAACCATCGTTCGTTTCTTCCAGCACGCGCGGCCTTTAAAGCAACGTTCGCCGCAGAGCACCGAGCCGTCGCCTGAGTGAGCAAAGAAAGCCCCGGCGAAAGCGGTGCGCGCCAGGTCTGAACTTTTATCGCCACCGCCCCCCCCCCCCCCCTCCCTCTCTCTCTCCTCAATCCTCAACAGCCGCCCTTTTTCCAGCACCCACCCCGCGCCTTCCACCTCTTGCGTGTGCCCACACTCCCGCATACCTGGACGGCCCCCGCTCCGCAGCACTCAGTCGTCTTCTTCTTGCCCGGCGGTCGGAGCAGAAAAGGAGCATTGTATTAATAATAACTAAAAGAAAATGGAGGAGAGAGGCGAACGCCACAGCACCGCCGCCGCGAGGACGTGGGAACCGGGAAGCATGGCCCTCTATGTTCGCCCTCGTCGCGAAAGCTGCCTGGAGAGAGTTGGAATGCGTGGCTCGGCTTACCTCGGCCTCCGATGACGCCGCCAAGCGAGCGTATTCACATTACGTAACCAGGGCTCTTTGATATCGGCCCAGGTGCGAAACGTACCAAAGGGCAAGCGCATCGAAATTCGAAACTTGGCTCACTCCGAAACCCGGAGGTCATAACAGAGTCACTGACTCGGTTCCAGTGAATCCTTGAGGTTTGTTTGCCTATTATTACGCCGCTAGCGGTATTCAGGCGAATTGCTCGGAACACGCTGAAAATACGCAGAACTTGAAGCGCGACGCAGATAGCTAAATGCACGCGCCACTGGTGCTGCCATCAACCACCATCTAGCAACCACCAGAAGATGGCCACGGGAATAATAATAATAATAATTGGTTTTGGGGAAAGGAAATGGCGCAGTATCTGCCTCATATATAACGTTGGACACCTGAACCGCGCCGTAAGGGAAGGGATAAAGGAGGGAATGAAAGAAGGAAGGAAGAAAGAGGTGCCGTAGTGGAGGGCTCCGGAATAATTCGACCACCTGGGGATCTTTAACGTGCGCTGACATCGCACAGCACACGGGCGCCTTAGCGTTCCGCCTCCATAAAAACGCAGCAGCCGCGGTCGGGTTCGAACCCGGGAACTCCGGATCAGTAGTCGAGCGCCGTAACCACTGAGCCACCGCGGCGGGTTAACACGGGAAGTTCCTTGAGTTCCTTAATTTCAATGAGTTGCGAACTCTGGCACTGCGGCAAGTCCCAGAGCATCGGCGGAACAACCTGAAGGTGCCAGGAGCAAACCGCAGCTCTAACCGTGCCTGCGAGTAGCCAGGTACGTGTGTATCGGTGGGAGGAAAGCTGATTCGAGAATCTCGAGATTAACAAGTCTTCGGTGCTGCACAGACATACTCCACTGAGGCTACGGTAAGGCGGCGGAAGTGGCCACAGCGGAACGCAAGCTGTTAGCGGCGGAAACTTACTTCCTCAACAGAAAGCTTCAGGAAGAAAGACTGGGATAGTAGCCACGTTCGCGGGAACACTATAGAGGAACGGTGCGTGCTGATACCGCCGCGCTGAGCGCATTCATTAGAGGCGCAGGCTTTTCCGCCGAGGCGGAAACGGTGCGCAAACCTGGCGCAGAGCAATTTGCCGTCGTCCGCAGTGGTGGGGACCGTATTAAATGGCTCGCGTGTAACAGGGCCACCGTTCCTAGTAAGGCCACGGGCAGCAGCCGCAGCGGCAGCAACCACACGGAGGAAGAAGACCGCATCCGCGCATCCGGCCCTCGAATCGCTGATTCTCCTGCTGCGTTGTCCTTTCTCCAAACTGTATCGAGCCGCGCACGCACACAACGGTGCTGCTCGCCAGGCTGCTGCGGCTGCCCCCGGGCGCTTCCGCTGTTGTTCGCGGCTCGGTGGCCGCAGCAGTCACGCCTCGCTGGCTGCGCCTCCCTACCCCTGCTGGACGGGCTCCAATGCGGAAGGGACGCGCCTGCGACAGGTGCTCAGCACGCGAGCAGGGCTCTCTCCGGACACGTGCACGGGCTCCCTGGTTGCTCGCTTTGCCTTCGGGACACGCTCGAACGTGTACGTGACGGCTCGAGAAGTGACACAGAGTAATCAGCCGTCGTCCTTGTGCACCTCTTTGCGCCTGCCTCGTGCTATACGCCCAAGCGAAGTGAGGCCGAAGCAAAATATGTGCTATAGTTTTACGCTTTAGTATAGTATAGTACAGTATAGTATAGTAATAGTATCGTATAGCACAGTACAGTATAGTACAACATAGTATACTATAGTATAGTATAGTATAGTATATTATAGTATTAAGGCTGGAACAGTGACGTTCCGTGCCGTAACAAAAAATCCCCCCAGTGAGACACAGATCTCGTATTAAGGCCATTTTCTCCTAGAGCAGCTTGGGAACTTCAATTTGGATGAAGTGATAATTAAGGCTGATAAAATTCCCTGAACTTTACACACTCAAAAAGAGAAAATTCTCCGAACAGAACATCACTCGGTTGGCCAACACTGTACACATGGTCACCACTTGAAGCTGCGGTTAACACCAAAGTGTAAATAGGTTTGGTTTGGTTTGGCTTATTGGGGTTTAACGTCCCAAAGCGACACAGGCTATGAGGGACGCCGTAGTGAAAGGCTCCGGAAATTTCGACTACCTGTGGTTCTTTAACGTGCACTGACACCGCACAGTACACAGCCCTCTGGAATTTCGCCTTCGTAGAAATTCCGCCGCCGCGGCCGGGATCGAACCCGCGTCTTTCGGGTCAGCACAAAGTGTAAATAAGTTTGGTGTAGAGTTCAGTACGAAGATGAACTTCTGTGCATTTATTCACTGTTCCGAACGTTTTAGCTTTCATAACGGAGTGACTCTCCACATGAAGGAGCAGTCAAGAGAAGCCATGAGTACAGCCCCGTAAAGGTGCACTGTGTAGAGGCGCAGGTGCAAGTGCACTGAGAAACAGCGTTAATGTTCGAAGCTAAATGTACACCTCGCAGGTCAAATACACTGGTGGCCATCGGCACCATAATAATGGCTGTAATTTCGCACCACCAAGCAATGGCTGGCTTGTAACCAGCGATGATGAATGGATTGCCGCTGATTCGCCCCATTTTCGTTTGTTGGTTCGTCATTCGCCGAGATCCAAGGGCTTTAATGGCACGCACACGCCGCCAAAGCCGTCGAAATAAATGCGCAAACCGAGTTTATAAAGGAAAACCGCCACGGTGGTAATTGCGGACCCCATTAGCTGTGCCATCTCATCTCGCCGCGTAGCTGCTGACGCAAGTGCAAACAGTCAAGCTGAAACGAACGAGCCTGTTGGGCAACACCTATGCCGAAAGAAGTAATAACGCCTGAAGCACCATGACGAGTACCCGGTATGGCAAGGTTTGAAAGGAGGCACTAAAGGCGGGCGACTGAACACTTGCAAGCTCGCTAAGCGTATCACCATGCATGCCAATAACCCCTACCACCCGTTTTCAGTGCAGCCAGTTGGCTTGACATGTGGCAGCTCGCTTCACAAAATCACAAAAGCGGAGGAAAAATACAAAACGCTGCACATGCTTTGCACACGCGCACCTTCCTCCTCCGCAGGTGAAACATCCCCGCACTTGGCTCGTCATCCCACAGAGGCGATTTCATTTCAGCTACCGAGAACAAGCCATTGCCAAAGCGTGAGGGGTATGTGCTGGCGGCCATCAACACTGACGGTCGACCTCGCCGCTGGTACGTGCGCACCCTTCCGTGGAAAGGGTCTACGCCCATCAGCGTCAGCGGTCAGCTCGAATCATCCGATGAGTCAGCGCCAGCAGCAGCAGTAGTACCCGACACTGTTACCTGGCGGCGCGAGCACCGCCGCCACCACCGGGAGAGGGGGTCAGAGAGAGAGAGAAGCAAGTGTGCAAATCGCAGGAGATGCTGTCGAGGTGGAAGTGAGCCCGCCGGGCTTCCCGTCGTGATGAGCTTCCACCCCCCGCGTATCATTAGTGGGAGGGGCTGGGCGTCCGACCGCCGCCGCGGAGAAGGGCACAGCTGAGCGCGGCCGAGACCGGTGCGCGCCGACACGGGTCGACCGCAGGCAGCAGCAAGCGCACAGCACGCTGGGGCGAGGGCCCCGGCAACAGCGAGAGGTCGCCGACGCGCGCCCCCAGTGACCGACCGGGCCGGCCAGCCCGCCCCGCTCTCCGAAGCCGCCGCACAATGGACAGAGGCAAAAGGGAGAGGTGGGGAGGGACTCTCCCCAACGACGCCCAGCTGGTAGGTTCAAGGCCGAGCAGCGGCCACTGAACCGACTGCAGCCCTCCTCCCCTCGGAGTCCGAGACACCTCTACCTGGCCTCGTGACGCTTTCCCACCAATGTGCGCGCACGCAAACGAAGGAGACGACCGCTCACGAAGGTCAACGCAGTCGATCGGGTGGAGAGCGGCGCATGACACACACGAACGCATGGGCACGCCCGAAGAAAAATCAATCGTCGGCATTGATTCTTTCCGTCACGGCTCCTCCTTTCACTCGCCTTCGACGCGGAGGTGGTGGTGGGAGCACGCGTACACCACCGACGACTGTTCCTCGTATCGGGCAGGCCACGTAATCGGCCGCAGAAGTCAACCGCGGCAACGACTGCAGTAGACCCGCGCTCTTCCTTTCCAACCCTTTGCGCCGCAAAATAGAGACAACGGTGTGCCTCGTGACCGCCACATGAGAGCGGCACAGACGCGCGTGTCGCAAGGCATGACGCAAGGCCGAGCGCTAGGGGGACCTCCTCCGCGATGCAGACTTCCCAGAAGTGTGACGGCGCGGATGCCAACAGCTGCTGCATGCTGTCCTCCTCGGGTTCATCGGGGAACAACAGACCACGCGCATCTGCGCGGGAGGACGCCGAAGACGGCGCCGCAATCGGCGACCGTCGCAAATCGTGTTAACACCGCCAACACACACGAACACGCGTCCCAATTCGACCCCTCACACAGCATGCAGGCACCTGCATTGTCTCGTAGCGCTTTCGTAACGATTCAAACATGGCAGAGACGGAACGGAAGGACACGACAAACACGCCAGCGCTGTTTGTCAAGGCGAGGGGTCAGCGCTGGGCCCGGACTTCTCCACCACAGTGAGGATTCTATTGCGCAACGACTCGTTTCACGCGCCCCCAGAAAGCTGGCGCACCTTCGATCGTTCGTAAAGTCGGCCAAGCCCACGATTATGACGATCTCTGGGCGTTAATGACGCCTCGCGAGAAAGAGAGCCAGCCCAAGCAACCGGTTTCGAGTGCCGTCGAACCCGAGACAGACAGAAGGCCCGATCAACTTCTCGGCATGAAGCCTTCCTCCAGCCTTCCTTTTGCAAGGGGTAGCCGCAAACGAACTTCATCGTACTACGCGGTGGCGTTATTAGCAAGGCAGGGCAATCGGGACAAACAGCGCGGAACAAGCACTCACCGCTCTCCGCCGTCGGTCTCATTCTGGGCAAGGAACGATCAGGAGCCGACAGAAGCCGTCAGTTCCTCCGTGTCAGATGTGGAGAACAACCTGCACACACATAAAAGAGGACATGGGAAACCTGCACCTTCAGGGAAAGAGGAAGATAGAAAAAGAAAGCGGGGGCAGCCACGCGCAACAGCGCAGCCTGAGGCAACTCAATAGCACCATCGGATGGGTGGCCTGCTCGCTTCGCAGAGCACTGGAACTTTTTTTCCCCCAAACTGCCTCTTTCCTCAGCAATGGCGGTCAGGCGGTGTCAGTTTGCAGCAGAGTGGTCAGTATCGCGAGTCACACTGCGGCGCTTCCACGCGACGTACCGAACTGATTTTGACCAATTAAGTCGGCTGCGGATGCCAATGCGCACCTTAAGACAATGGTGAGGCAGACACGTCTTAGTCATGTTTACATTAATGAGTGAATTCACGCGCAAACAATTTAACAACAGAGTAATCACTATCCTCAAACTAACTACGTCCACAGCAGGACAAAGGCCTCTAACATATCTCGCCCAATTAACCCTGTCCCGTGCCAGCTGCGTTTACTTCATCCCCGCAAATTTCCCAATCTCATCCGCCCACCTGACATTCTGCCGCCCCCTGCTACACTTGCTTTCACCCGGAATATACTTAGCTGAGAAAAATATTCTGGATTAACAGCATCGAACAAGAACGTCCCGTGCGCAACTGCCTTAATGGCGACACGTTACACGTACAACCTCATGCGAAGAAGGTGCAAAGGCATCGCACAAGGGATGATGGAAAACATGGGGAACTGCTTCAGTAGACGACAGAAGAGAGGAGCAGACAGGAAGCTATTTTTTTGTCTTCTCTGCTGACGCAGTTTTCAACAACGCGGTATCAAATGGCTCCTCACAGCGCATAACTCTCGCGAGGAAATTAGGCCCGAAGTTCAAACCTAAACTCGGGAAGTCTCCATACACACGAGAACGCCCAGAAATGAAAGCAAGACACACTGGCGGGAGATACATACAGCCGCTGCGTAAAATGGCCGACTAACAAAGCTAAGTTTCAATGCGTGGTCTTCCTCGAATCGCTTGGGGCCAGGGACAGTGAATGCGGAACAGTCAGGAGAGCACGCGGTGGATTGAACAAGCCTGCCTAAAAGAGACTAGGAAAGACTCCAACGCGCTTCCGTTTGGACTGCAACCTAGGCTTTAGAGAGGGCGCTGCATGCAGTGCCATTGGTGCGGTATATGGCAGGGGTGGCCAAAATGCGGCTCCTCGCGGGTCCAAATGTGGCCCGCGACTCTCTAGCCTCGTTTGCATGAACCCGACAGCGGCGCGTTGAGTCAGTCAGGGGATCAAGCTGGACATGGTCAGCCAAACTAAACGACCCTCTACTGTTACAGACTCGATACGAGCTAGTCAACTCCCGTGGCGCACCCTGCGACGTTACTGGAGTCCAGTCGACTCCATATACCTGACTTCGAGTTGTTTGCATAAGCATGAACGTCGCAAAGCAACTCATGGGCTATGAAGAACGCCGTAGTGGAGGGCTCCGGATTAATTTCGACCACTTGGCGTTCTTTAACATGCACTGATGTCGCACAGTACACGGGCAGCGTCAGCGAGAGCCCTTAATTTCTTGCCCGAACTGTATGTTACTGTTAGGCTCTCATTCCTCTTTTCGGCTGTCGCTCCGCAAATTCAGTACGACAAAAGAAACCGCGTTCACATGCTCCGACACTCTACCACTGACGTCCTTTTCGCGCAGCTAGCCGGAGGTGTCAAGAGCTAGGAACGCCTGTTCATTCGACACAGGAGTGTGACGGTTAAGTCTCAAGGTGAAAGGTGAACGCGGCTTCTCGCTTTTTGCACGCTCATTTTGAGCACTAGTTTGCTTAAATATGCACGACACGGGACCATCGAGACACACGGTGGGTAGCATGTCTGACAATTAGAGCGGATAGTTTAGCGCCACAAGGCAGTATGCCGTAAAATGAGGGACGCCAAACTCGAGGGGTTAACTTTGATAACCTAGCATACGGCCCTGCCACGCGCATCGAAATCAAAGTTCACGGACATTCCTGCATTTCGCCTTCCCGAAAATGCGCCCGCTGCAGCCCCTGGGCATCGAACCCGCGACATGGTAACCAACAACAGAGTCATAGCCGCCGAACCACAGCACACAAGGTCGCTGAGTCAGCAGTTTCCGGAGAGCCGCACTGGAAATCTCTCTCTGTACGGGCGGCAGTGTAATCCACTTTTTCCGCGTACACGCGGTTGCACGGCTTCCGCTTGTGCGAGAATCCCGAGGCGTAACGCCGATCCACAGACAGGTGAGCAGTGGTCTTCCCACATAATAAGCAAATAACCGAAGTAGTCAACAACACGTAGTCACGCTGCATTTTCAATTAATTTGCAGTCTTTTTTTTTTTTTTGGACTGAGTCAACAGCTGGAGCGGAGTCCTATGGCGCGGCCATCTATCTCCATGGCATGGTGCTGGCAATTTTCTTGTTTTCTTCTCTCCACTTTGTTTTTCGCCTACAGAATGTAACAGCGGCTACTGCGAACCGTGTGTTTTACTGACATCGCATGGATAGTCTGACAGCTCGGCGACCAACATGTTACAATACAATAAACATCAGAAAGAACTGCAAGCCAAATGTCTTGTGGATGCTCGTGAAGATGCACTTTTCTTGAACTTTCGACACGGAAGCTGTGGCGAATCAGAGGCAGCTTTTACTTAGGTGCACTGCAACACAAGCAGTCGCAACCCAAACAGAGTGACAGGACCACGCTGAAAGACCATGATAGTGAGTAGCTCCGCAGCGTCCCGGTGTCCTACCCAGAGCTGTTAGATGATACCAGTTGGGAAACTCCGCTTCAAAAAGTGACCAGTCCCAGCGGCCACTTTCCTGAGGCTTACGGATGGAGGCGCCATCTGGAAGCGGCCAAAACAAGCTGTCGCCATTAACTTGTTTCAGCTTCTAATTCATCTTTCGGACTGTTATATCCACGGATTTTTGTTGCTGCATTTGCTTCACTGATGTTGTTGCCAGGCGGATGTGCGTTTATCGAGAATTTCGAAGCTTGCAACTTACACAAAGCTTACGTCACGGACCACAGGCGTCACGGCGATCCGTAACACCCCGAATTTAGGCCCATTCAGGTCGCCGTTTTTTCATACATGGACCCAATGGGAAGTTTCGCAACTGGTAAGAACCACGAGCTCTGGTCCTACCAAGGAGCAGCCTTTGTCAAAAATATAAATCCCTAGAAAATAGAAGCCTTCAAACAGTGCAGTGGGGGGTTCTCCTCTGGTACCCCTTCGGAGCTTCGTTGGGAAGATAACAAGGGCTCGTAACACCTTCGAGAGATCATAAACGGTGGCGACGGTAAACGGATCACACAACGTGGCCCAGAACCAAACCAGGGATAGGGCTGCCCTATATTTTTAAAGAGGGCTGTACGGAGTACCGAGCACCGCCGGTGCACCTGAAAGGCGTCTTTCCCATCAAGCGGGGTCTATACCGGCACTGCATGGATAAATCAGGCCGCGCAGCTGCTGGCGCTGCTCCAAGCCGCAGGGGCCAGCTGGGCGTAATGCCGACGACGAACGACGCGGGCTGACGCCATGCGGCTGCAGCGCGGCGGTGCAGGGACAGGAAAAGCAAAGATGGCGAAGGAAAAAGAAAAACAAGTGAGATACAAGGGCTCACAGGAAGCAAGGATACGGGAACAAAGCCCGGCTCGTGTGCACTTCACCGAAAGTGCTCGTCCTGTCTCGGAACTCGAACGTCAGTAGCGATGAAATTTTTTTCCATGATTAATGCGCAAAGCAAGAGACGGCGAGGCACCAGTGCAGTACCTCTTGGTCACTCGCGGATGAGTCCCGCGCGCTGTCGAGTCGCAAGTATATAAAGAAGCTGGAGTCACCGGAATGGGCAACGTTTGAGTAAACTTACGTAATCGGCTCATCGCGCAATCTAGTACGTATACGTCCGACGAGACGAAACCGACGTCCTCTTTCCTGCACGGCGAGTATAAATGTGCCATTGGCGTAAGGCGCCTCGCTGAATACGATTTCTTAACATGAAATTATCAGCTGCAGAGGTTTTAGCCCCCGTTTCGACATCCCTGTTCCTTAACCACTGTATCAAAGGGGCAAATGTTTCACGTTTGCCGAGATTTAAGTATGAGTTCGCAGGATCTTGAGTTGGACAAAAGCTGGCACACAGCTACCTACCTTTGTCTTTGTCGCTTGCAACCTTCTGTGTCTTCTTTCGAACCGCGCGTATGTTTTTTCTACAGTCGGATGCAAGTCAAGAAAAAAGTGGCTTTTCCCTTTCAAAGAACCCCCTTCCAGCCAATGGCGACGGCCAAATCTCATGACCCTGCTAGCGCGACAATTCAGGGAGTGGACTATCGCCTCCATCTGCCATTCCCTGCATTGTCACAATAGCAGGGTGATGAGAATCGACCGGCGCCACTGGGTAGAAGGGGGTCCTTTGAAAAGGAAAAGCCGCTTTTTTCTTGAGTTGTATCCAGCTGCAGTTACAGAGCTTCCTTCCACACGGCGAAAAGAAGGCGACGATCGAGGGCACTCACCGGCACCACAGGTGGACACCTCGGGTGGCGGGCCCAAGAACAGCGACCAGCGACACACCGGCACCAGGTGCGCCAGCCTCCGGCGGACAGGAGAGTCACGGGTCTAGGCTCGGCTGAAGGGTCCGACCACTGCACGCCGCATCCGACGAAGGCCTGGTCAGCGAGGGCGAGAGTACAACCACTTCTTGGGCCATGGTCTCCAGGACTGCGAAGGGGAAGAACACGAAATAAGAAACAGGCGGATGGAAAGCCCCACACTGAGCAGAGACTCACTATACCGCCAAAGGCCGGAGCAAGCCGGTTCAGACACCAGCATTGATCGGGTGCGGAAGGCAGCATGCATGACGACAGCGTGAGTCAAGCAAGTATATGTAGGTCAACCGGGGTTCCCCACAGCCACGGTCGTCCTGGAATGGATTTCAACAGCCCCGGCGCGTTCCGTAATGTCGCACAAACACAACCAGTGATGCTGTTTTCGGGTCACAGTGACCACATCGACAGCGGTCCACATTATCCACCGATAACGTATTTCCAGACGTCCATTACAAACTAGTCGCGCCTAGAACCAAACAGCGCGCGCAGGACGAGCGCAATGATATTGTATATATACGCGCTGCCAAGCGCATTGCTCGGAATTCATTTCAAGCCTCCGAACCGAGGGCACAACGTTTCCAATGCAGTTGCGCAGCAGTGTTTCGCTGTCTTCCAAAGGCATACAATCGCCACAAGTTCTCCCGAGCTGTACCTCAATACCCGTCATAAGCATAGGCGACAGAGCGCTGGCGGCGTTTCCCAACGAGCGCTTAACGACGGCAAGCCCCAAGGTCACCGGCAGCTTGTGACGGCAAGGTCGCGCACTTTCAATGCCACCCTTCCCTTCCTGGCTCGGCAGCGGACGTCGACACAGCGCCACTGCTCATGCGGTAGCTGGTGTGCCCTGTGGACGTTTACACTGGTGTTTCATGGCAAGATCAGGCGACGCCACAGTTGTCCTCATTTTAAGCGACAGATTATTTTTTTGAGTAGGTGGTCTATCAAACAAATTACAACCAAAATTGGAAAGAAGATAAAAGATGTTTGCCGGCGGCGGAAACTGTCGCTCGTTCTCCGGACACCAGATCTTCATCCGGCGGAGACAAAGGCACAGCCAGGGTGATAAGATAGGTACGACGAAACGAAGACAGGAGGGATAGCAGAAGGCCCCGCCGCGGTGGCTCAGTGGTTAGGGCGCTCGACTACTGGTCCGGAGTTCCCGGGTTCGAACCCGACCGCGGCGGCTGCATTTTTATGGAGGAAAAACGCTAAGGCGCCCGTGTGCTGAGCGATGTCAGTGCACGTGAAAGATCCCCAGGTGGTCGAAATTATTCCGGAGCCCTCCACTACGGCACCTCTTTATTCCTTCCTTCTTTCACTCCCTCCTTTATCCCTTCCCTTACGGCGCGGTTCAGGTGTCCAACCATGTGTGTGTGAGACAAATACTGCACCATTTCCTTTCCCCAAAACCAATTATTATTATTATTATTATTATTATTATTATTATTATTATTATTATTATTATTATTATTATAGCAGAAGAGGTTAGCCGAGAGAATTACTGTTTACAAACACGTCCAGGGACCGCATTCACACAAACTCGCGGTCTTCACGGAGTTGGCTTCAGCTGTTTACGGGATTACTCCAGTCACACTTCTGGTCGTACAAATCAACTTCGGGCCACAATGCCAGTAGTCCTCGCTTTTAAGCTGTCGCTAACAATAAAAAGCCGCGCGTATACACTCGCGAGGGTTTTTAAAAGGGAGAACGATCAGCCAAACAGACCTAAACGATACGCACGGTTGATGGAAGACAAAGCCTCCAAAGGCCCGAAGAGCTATTTTGCAAGGCCTAACGCTAACCTCCGCTCGAATGTCCCAACCTTGGCACGAAGCGGGTGAGTTGCGTGCTGACGTCGCGACCACGCGAAGCAATCAAGGCAGAGAGAGCGGGGGGCCCGCACCCATCTTTTGCGCAACCCAGCGCCGAAGGCGAAGCGAAGAAAAACACCGTTCGCGCGGCAGCAACACAACTAGGAGGCAGGCAGCAGCTGCAGCGCTAAGTGCCATAGCGATAATACAAAGAAAGGGAGAGAGGGAGACAGCCGTTCAAACGATCGGCCGCCCATTGTCATCGCGGCGAAAGCGACGGTGGCCGCCGCGGAGAGGAAACGCGCTCGCGCTGCGGCGGCCGACATACGCGCCCCAAGGTCCGCGCGCGCGTCCTTGGCCGCGAGAGAAGTTGGGGCGCCAGCAGGTATACCTCCGGCCTTCCTTGGGAGACGCAAATAGCGGACGCCACTCGGCCGACAACCAAGAGAAGAGCCTTCCTGGCAGCACACACGCATCGACAGCGCAGCGCTCTACGCGGGGTAGCGCAGGGGTCACGCGCGCTCACGCCAACCAGCGTCGGCGGCCACGGGTTTCGCGAAGCTGCTGCAGCTCGGAGCGGAGGGGGATTTTTCCTTGGCCCCGGCGGTGGGCGTCGTCGAGAAACCCGCCAATGCATATGCGTGCCAAGAACGACCTGGAAGGGGCGTCCTTCCGATGAAAGCGACTAAGAACGGAAACGAAAGAAAAAAATGCCAAGATGAAAAACCGATAAATTGAATGAGGCGAAATGTCCGCGTGCAGTGAGGTCTCAGGGCGCGTGAAAAAAAAAAAAAAAACCCGAGCCACCCGAAATTATTTCGGGGAACTCTTTGGAAGTGCCTCGAAATAAACATGTTAATAACTGCAAAAGAAAAAAAAAGCCAACTTCCAGGTTCGACTGACTTCACCTCGCTGTCTGACCTGCTTTAAAGACATCACAGGACATTCTTTCCGCAAGAATTTCTTTTTTTTTTCGGGACTGTGCTGGAGAGACACCATATAGTATCACCCTGCCATCAAATATGCCTTACCCGTGAGGATACAACTCAAGAACCAAGTGGCAGGTGCCCTTCAAAGGCGGCCCCTCCAGCCAACGGCGTGGTCCGATTTTCAAGACGTTACAGGCCACCGTTACAGGGGATTGCGTACGGATTAACCGCGACGTCACGAAAATCGACGTATGCCATTGGCTGCAGGGCCCCCTTTGGGCACTTTCCGCTTCAACCTTGAGTTATGCTGCAAGTAAGTGGCCTCGTAGGACGAGAACTTTCCGCTCCAACAGGATAAATCTCCAAAAGGGAAGCACCTGTGCGAGGAACGAGCACGCGACAGACTTCTGCTGCCTCTCAACACGACACCATTCACGCAGCTCGCCAAATCTTCCACGTGGATTGTTAAAATGGCGTTCACTGCAGGCCGACGTTGGGCGCACTCACGGAGGTAGCGGCAGTGCTCGCCTATGCCACCCAATGTGAAGTGAACATGAAATGCACGCGAAAACGCGAAATCTAGCCCAGCGTCTAAACAAGTGTACAGCACAGCCAAAGAGACTTCCGTGATGCTGCGCTTGTGGCGAGTCACGAGAAGTCCCGCAGTCGGACGACGCAACATGTCCCCTTATTCACGCATTCCCTGCCAGCAGACGACAGTAGCCCATTAGGAGAAAGAAGAAGAAGGAAGGAAGGAAGAAAGAGAAAGGGGAAGAAACGAACGAACAAAGAAAACAGGACGAGAGGAGGAAAGGAGGAGATAAAGAAGGCTAAGGAGTTTTACTGTTAAGCCGAGTAGCAACAAAACAAACGCGATAGGACAAACAATGACTCCAAAGCAATGGTAGGAATGCCACGAAACGAAAAAGCGCCAGAGAGAGAGAGAGAAGAACCTAAGGGAATGAAGGAAGGTTACGCAACGCGCGTGAAGGTCGAGACCATTTGGAACGGCGCCGCATGAAGAGAAAGACAGACACGTGTGCGACGGTTGTCCAACACAGAGCCGTCTGCCCGCCGCAGCCGGTTGGGATCCCGCGTCGTTGGAACGGCGCCACTTCGTCGAAATCAGGGTCCCAACCAGGCCCGGCGTTTACAAAGCCAGTGCCAGGAATGGCCCATAAAAACAGAGCTCGGGCTTGGCATCGCCGCGACTGACACTGCTTTTAAAGCAGCGCCTTTAATTTTCTTTTTTTTTTACATCTCGTGGCTCTTGTCCGCCACTACTATAGGTTCGGCATCGTAAGAGGTTAAATGCAGGTTTCGACCTTATATATGTTTGCGCCGCGCAACTTCTTTATTCCGCCGGTAAGAAAATTCCAAAATCTTGGCCCGCAACTGCCAAAGGATTAAGTCACCTTTCTTTCCGTCTCGAAGCCATACGGCCGAACCTCGTTAACTTTTTCAGATGGCGCAACCACTCCGTTAGTTTTCCAATAGAAAATACCAACAGTTAATTTTTTTATAGCACGTACAATATTTCGCGCAAAATGACAAAACGGTTGGAGAACATAACACTTAAAACAGGATTTGTCGGATAAACGCGTGAGAGATAGTGGAATAACTTTCGGTTTGAATGAGCAAATGTAATTCGCTGCGTTCGCTGCTTAGCATAAAAAGAGAGCACCTTATTTCATGGCAAAGGATGCTAACTTCACTTGAAACAAAAATCGGTCCAATAAGAGCGCATACCGGGAAATAACTGCGGGTACACTATCGCTAGATACACAAACGGAAGTCGAAATGATGCCGAATGCACTTCGTTCTTACCACACTTTTTGCTACCATACTTTCGACACATTTAATGTGAATTACATTACTTAAGTTGCGTCCCGTTTCAAGCAGGCCTGCATTTTGTCTGACACGACGTTGCAGACCGTTTTCGTTACGACGACGCTTAGCTGTATATACACATGGCCTATAGGCGGGACGCGAAATGCAGCCGGTTCAGCACGGCTGCGAACCGACGACGTCTCACCCAACAGCGCATGGAAACAGCGACGCGTCAGAATACTTGCCGGATGTTGCTGGAACAAGCATAGTGAAACCGAGCTCCATCTCTCGAAAGTATGAACGGCCTCAGGAAGACCAAATTTATTTTTTCTCTGTAACGACGCCGAAGAGCTTTTGCCGCAGACGCAGGCCACGAGCACGCTTACGATGCAGGGACGGATGGAGAAGTCGTTCAGCTCCGGATGCAGTCGTCTTCACCTTCGCCACTAAGCGAGTGCATAAAGTCGAAAAAAAAAAAAGGGGGGGGGGGGTAAGAATCGCTAAGCAAAAAGCATTTAGTAGCTCTTCCGGTGCCATTGGTCCGAGTGGAGAAAGAAATGCTCCAATCGAGAACGACTCCCAAGCTCCGAGTCGCACACTATGGAGTGCGCAACAGCGTCCTACGTAAAGTCCTACACGTATCACTTAACTCCTATACTCGGTTTATTTAAAATATGAATACGGTGTTCATAGGGTCCTGTATAGTGTCCTGTGTAGAACCCTATATAGAGTAATAGTTGTCGTAGCAGCCATCCTCCTTTCTCCTGGACGAGACACGCGTTTTGTATACCTCAGTAGTCAAAAGTTGCCTTTACTCGGCAACCACGGCGAAATAACTGCACGGTTGGACAACAACGACATTCATGCGACAAAGTGCGCATTTAGCCAACGGACGAAGAATGCATATTGTTCCAGCCGTGGGGTTCGCAGCGTCTAACTCTACAGTATACCGCTGAGGTGACATGTGTCCTAATTATAACAAAGGAACTTCTGGTTCGCCAACGAAATCAAAGATATGTTGTCAACTGTTTAGCGCAAAGAGGCTGAAATCGCGTGCGACGAATTGGAAACTCGAGCAGAATGGAAGTGGGGTCTATATAGTTAAGTGGCTGCTGTCTGTCGACTCAATAAGCCTGGATATACGTTTCACTGCATGCAAATTATATTGCTCCTTTTTGTGGTGTTCGCGTACAGCTCACCGAACGGGGTTAAATTTATTACGCGACGTAAACATGAACTAAAGCTGTAAGCACTTCCGTAAACGTAAACCGTAACTCAGCTGATATAAATGACAGTATAGCGTTGAAAATCCAGCCCATGTCGCGCTGGCAACGACTGCAGTAGACCGATGCAGATGTGTGTTGAGCGTAAATGCGAGCCGCCTACTCAGCAGTGCAGAATGCCAGTGTCGATACGAAGAGGCGTGCTTGTAAGCGCCTCCCACCAGGAAGCAATTCAAAATTTATCCGGCACAGAACTGAAAACCTGCCTGCAGCGCTATACCGTCCAATGTCCAGAATGATCGACGCTGAAATGCACGCCATCTTGGTCCGGTCCCATCACTCTCTGCTTAATACTTGACCGCCATCGATGCAGGCTCCCTCGCCCATTTAACGAGCAGCGCCGGGCAGTCCATTGTTCGAAGGCCCGTATAACGGCGGCCATACGACCAGGGCCGCGCACCCCGCTCACGGCAACCCGCGTCCGACGTGAGCCACAGATGAAAAGGGGAGCGCGCACGTACAGCGGGAACCTTGGACGCGGCCGGGCGGACCTCCTAACCTTGGGCTGCAAGCGCCACACGAAATCGCGCGTCTGTTGTACGGGTTGCGCGCTCCAGTGCAGCCGTTGCCGCCGCCCGCCGGGGCTGCCGCACGGGGGTAGGGTGCCTGGATGCGCGCCCTCGCCCCCGCTCCGTGAACGGAGCGGGGGCGAGGGCGCGCATCCAGGCACCCTACACGGGGGTCGACTCGCATCGGCGACGTTGGTGGCTCCAGCGGAGACCAGATCAGCCCCGTTGCACTTTCGAAACATGCAAGGGCTTACGCCGGAATGCTATGGCGCACCTCTGCTGAGAGCCACTGATTTGTGGCTGAACCCCCAAAGTACTACGTGGCACAGTTTACACTGGAATCGCGACGGTAGAAGAAAAACGGTTCATCCGAATATCCGGATAATACGATTTCTTCGCGACCACGGAATATATTGCTGTCGCAGAGGATTAAAAATAGGGCGTCTAAAGAAAAGGGGGTCTCACTAAAAGAGGCATACTGTATGAAAACCCGTTTAGCACAGACAATAACCCCAAGACTCTTCGGTCGGAATATGAAGGTTAAGTACCGTCAAATTTTGAACTTCGTACATTACAACGTAAGGTGGCGCAAATATACAGCAGCACATCGGATCACTACCGCAATTCCGATTTGCGGCGCCGAAGCGGCCATACAGCGTTGGCAGTTTTTAACAAAGTGAGAACGAGTTGACTCAAGCAAGTCAGCAAGCGTCCTTCGAGACGCTTCGTGAGATCTCTGCGGCTGACGTGTGTCCTCAGAGCGCCATCACGAGAAAATCACCACATTAAAAGACAAATAGTCTTTAATGCATCACGTCTTGAAGAAGAAAAATTGTGAGGCTAAATGGAAGAGTCGTGTTAGAGTAATTTAGAAAATAGCTGTGCCAGAAGTCACGTAAGGCTAATTCGGATATCGCGGATACCGTGTTCGACCGAAAGAAATAAAAAAAATAAGACCTCAAGGGCGTTGTACAAGCTCACGTTCATTTCGCGTTCTAGCGGAAATAGTTTTCCACTGCAATGAAATTTTACGCGGGGACATATTCGAATTTGCGACCTTGCTTAATAAGCCTGTCGATACCTTCGTCAGCATGTAACAGACCCCTGGTTTCAGCAGGCACAACCACACTGCGCAGAGTCGCATCAAAAACGGAACTGCACAAAAAAAATCTCAACTCCGCACTATAGTCGCATAAACTCAAAAACAAAGCGGCAGATGTCCCTCTAGGAGCCACTCCAGCCAATGGCGTCGACGGATTCCGCCCCCCCCCCCCCCCCCCCCCCGGCCAATACCTTTGGAGCTGCTAGCGTGAAATCGCTGGTGGTGGCAGATGAATGGGGAATAACCACCGCTTAATCGGATTAACTGCGCTGTCGTTAAAATCTGTCAACGCCGTTGGCTGGAAAGCCTCCTTAGATAGACATGTGCAGCTTCGTTCTTGAGTTGTATAAGACTAAAATTCATGCACTCTTTTCTCCTTTATTCAGTTCGTGCATGCCAGTAATATACATTTAATGCATAGGTTCAAACATTGTCACTCGTTTTCCTTTGCGGACACAGGTACAACCTACTGTCGGGAGATGTAGGAGGAAATCATATTAAATAGCATCAGGCGATGCGAGTAGAAAGCCGGAAAGGCGCAGACATGTCCAGCATATATGTGCGTGTCAGGGCAGTGACGCGACGAAGGTATATAGTACACGCAATACCGACAAGTCTGCTCATTCAGCAGGGAATGAACTGAGATCAAAAGACGCGCTGACTTGTGAAAAAGCAAGCAAGCGACGACGACACGCAATACCACACATTATCGCTGTCATTCGACGTTTGTTCCATGTATGGTGAACACCGACGATTCTGCAAAGGCCGCACGCATGCAGATACCATCGTTGCCTTCCGGCGAAATCATAATCTTACGAGCCGCGCGACCTACTATCGAATGCCGCTCAAGGCTGCGTTACTGGGTTCGCTTACTCGGCACCACCACCATGTCGTGCCTAAGCCTAAGCAACGAGACGCTTTCTGGAGCGCGAAGAGCCTGCCGCCTTCCACTATGGGCCACGCCTTACTCAAATTAAATATTCCAACAGCGATGTTGCTAATGACCTGATCGCGAAAAAAAGTGCAGGCCTCGACTTAGCATGCAGGCGATGCACGCCCAAGCGACTGCTGACTAACGACCCTTCAGATATCGCAGTAGAATCTGCTATTAAAGCACAAGGATATATGTTAACGTATTCCCCAGTTGGCCGACCGACTGTCCAGATCGTCGATGACGCGAGCAGAAGTAGCAGAAGAAGCATGGAGTAGTAGAACCGCTCTACGGGGCAGCACGCTTAGTACTGTATACGAACTAACGAGGTCGAATGTCCTCAATTCGGGCACAGTAACCAACGCAAAACAGACCCGGCCAGTAGGGAGGCGAACAGGACGCACTATGCTGGACTGCAATTGAGTTAACATAAATGGCGTAACATATTCCCACACAGAAAACGAGAGTAAGACAGTGGCTCGTGCGCTTTAAACAGTAACTGCTAAGGCGTCTATAGTTGGGCTAGTCGGCGGCTCGACGTTTCAGGCATAGTTAATATGCCTGCATACAGAGGCAGATTTAAGCCCCAAACCACCTTTTCAAGAATTCATTCATAAATCCGCCCCTGCCTGCACATCCTTTCAATGTTTAGTTAATATTGCTAATTAGTTAATTTAGTTAATATGCTAAACTATTAACAAAAATATTATCGAACAATTCAACTAAAAGGTAACCTTCAACTACTTAATACGCCCGGAATATCAAGCCACCAACAAGCGCTACGAAACACATTAGCAGAATCTCCACAAAGCTGTCGTCTCGGGGCAATGGAATCGACGTCTCCCCTCTGAAGCCGTTTCCCTTCGTGGCACTGGGGCGCTCGCCCGGGTTTAGCCGGGCCTCGTTGGGGCACCGCGGGAGAGGGAAACCAATGGAAGGGAGAGCTCTGCGCGCCTCGCTGACGAAACCAGCTGGATCTCTGCCGCGGCGTTATTATCGCACCAGCCCCAGACTGCCAGCCAAGGCCTGAATTGCGCGCAGTGTCGTAGACTCCGGGGCTCCTACCGCGCGTTCAGAGAGGAGGGCGCAGTGTCGTGCGTTTCTGTGCGTACGTGTTTCACCACCCATCTCCCTCTCGCTGGCACGGGAACCCACCGAGAGGAAGAAGGGGGGACACGCCGGGCCTGCTGCCGCCACCCAGAAAACAACCGGCGCGCATTCGAGACGGGCTAGCCCCGTGGCTCGGGATAGACTGCCTCTCCGAGCCGACCGACCAGGCCCGGCTTTCGAGCGCGAGGCGAACGCAGGGGCTATGGGCGGTGGGACTCATTTCACACAGCAGTGGGGAGAACGCACGGGGAGGAAGACGGAGGGGTTTCCCCGACTCGTGGCACGAAAACCGGAGAGGGGGGGGGGGGAGCTGTTACAGAAGGGAACGGCCAAGACTCTACGCTCTTATACTATGCACACATAGAAAGTACGAAGCGGGAGGAAAAAAACAAGGCCAACAGATAACGAAACTTTCGGATTGTGCCATAGGCCGGCACAATTTGGTGTGTGCGAGGGGGAGCGGGGGGGGGGGGGGGGGGAGACCAACTCGTGCCCCATTCTTCCGGTATAATCTGTTGGCACGTGGACTTCCTCTGCTCACCGTTGCCGCATACCGTAATGACTCCGGAGGCTATCAGCTGGGAAGCAGCAGGCAACAGGGAAGTAAAACTTTCGCCCTTGTTACACCATCACGCCCGAAAGACCGACTCTTCCACAGGCTCGAGTTGGCGCCTCAATACACACTTTCTAACGTCGTTGCGAGCATTCTAGAAGGCCACGAAGAAGTGTTGATATATGTAATTTTTTTTTTCAGAACACACTATTTGGTGAAAAGTCTCAAAATGGTCACACCGACCTCGCATAATATGGAACTCTTCGATGCGACCTGCGTTAGCGCCACCTCTACCGCGAATCAAGCATGACATGCCTTCAAATAAGGAGAGGCGAAGACGGCTTACAAGACAAATAAATGCGCCATCGGGAGGACCTCCGACTTTCAGCGTTCGTTCGCACGCTGACTCCAAGCATCTCAGACCTCTTCAGAAACTAATAAAAAAAAATGCAGAGCGCGTCGAAGTGCCAGCAGATGCAAGAGCAAAGAGGCGACCAACCAGGGACTCTCGACTCCAAAACCAACGACACACACACGCTCTTCGGCGGCCATTAGAGGCTGGGACAAAGTGGACAGCAGCATCGGGCCATGCCCCAAAGCCAGTTCCAGCGTCAAACTAGGCCTTCTGCAGAGCAGCCACGGCAGGCGCACCACGGAAAGGAGCTAATCGCCAAAAATGTAGGCCGCAGGCAGTTTTCCACTGAGCCGTGAGCGCGTCTGGAGTGAGCAAGGCGACCGCACAACACGCCCGGGTAAAGTGATAACGGCGCGCGCGCCAACCATCGACTCCACTGCGCGACCTCCATCGAACGCATGCCGAGGGAGCAGCTGGGGTGAAAGGAAAAAAAAAAGCTAGATTCGCGCAGGCACAGCTAGTTTGCCTGTCGCGGCTCGTAGCATGTAGACCGTGCCTGTTAAGCAACCGGGGGAAAAAAAAAAAAACACCATTGGGCTCAGCGAAATGATCTGTGGTCGAATGGGCTATGGATATCAAATGGCCTGTGGTGGAATTCGGCGAACGCTGCGCGCATGCGCTGAACGAACTTCGTTTTTCGCACGGCTTTGGGAGTTCCTGCGAGAGTTTCGTTCGCTGAAGCGGCAGCGAAGCGAATAATTTATGCCATAGAAAAGCATGCAGCCCGATCTCGGCAGGAAAAAAAAAAAAAAGGTCGACCGTAGAACGCACCATTCCTCCCAAACAACGTTTCAATGTAAGGCACAAGAGCAAATACATGCATCCAACTTTTCCGAGACGGGCGTTTGTGCAATTCCTCGCCATATCTTCGCGGAGCCAAAACATCGCCGAATCGACCGGCCTCGAAGTCTTCTCCAACCGAGGAGAAGTTTCGGGCAGGATGACTTGGAAGAAAGCCAACTCCGCGCGAGACGCATCGAGCATAGCCGCCCAAAGATTCTGCTTTTTTTGAGTGCGACAGATTGCGTCACATCACTTCCCGCACCAAACCTCACCCCAACCCCCCTTTCCCTCGCCAGACAAGAATATTGATGAAAGCCTCCTCACAACACTCTTTTCGCCTTTCCGCCTCCCACACCCGACGATTCACGAGGAAACCCAGCGCTTGCGATGCTATTTGCCGCTCGGAAAACGCACAACTGCAATGACATTTGTGAGGAAGTGGTCGCACACCGTTTACAAACGCTCAGAGTTGTCGAAGTCCCTACCGAGACTTCCTGCACGGTGAAACACGGTACCACCGGCAGCAGCAGCAACAACACAAAACACGCTGTAGACGGCATTACATTAGTATCCTTCCACGCGATAACACAAAAGTATTAGTTGCCTTTTATAGGACACGCACGACATGTTTTGCTCGTCGACGGTAGAGCCAATATAAGCGTTGTTCAGTATGCACGGCTCTCACTACAAAGAAAGAAGTTTTAGGTGAACTAAAAGCAAGGCACTGATTACTGTCCACGATAATCCGCAAGGCTTCGCTCATAGACGACGAAAACAAAAAAGCCATTAATTTTACGCAACCCTCGGAGACAGTAACGGTGCTTTCCACAGCGTCATTTGCTCCGCGCAGATGGTCCGTAAAACACACCTTTTTAAGCCAGAAAGGTGAACGCAAACCACAAAAACGCACTGAGCACAACAGCTGTGTTCACGAGGCCCAGTCAGTGCTGCAGCCCGCCGACAGGAGAACTTCCTTCGAAAACACTTCCTCAATTTCCGAGCAGCTTCCGCGACCCTCTTACTTTCCAGCGCAGCGAAGAAAAATCCGCCGAGGAGGGCGAGATAACCCCACCTAATACGTATCAATGAGCCGGGGCCGTACAGCAGCACAAGAGGCAATGCAGTGCATACCGTTGCTACCCGTGCTGCTTCGATAGCACCGGCAGCACGCCACTCGTCGGCCCAATTACGCAGTGCACCCGACTGTATAACAACCAGTGCGCATGCGGTGGGTTGTGCCCAGCACAATATGAATGCAGATTAAGAACGCCCATTTAAACAGCGGGCGGGTCTAAGGCGCACTGCACGTGGGTGCGGTGCCGCACAGAAACGAGGTCTCCTGATCGCGCTGCGCACCCCCGCCCCCCCCTTTTTTTGACAAGAGATGAATGCTGCCGGCTGACACAATGCACCGTCGCAACATTTACACTATGTTGCCATTTTTAGTGACCGGGAGCCGAGCGGTAATTAAGTCACCAGAAGCGGTGGAAATATTGCGGTACCCATAATCAGCTCGGAGAATCGGGGCGTTTTTCGGACGCATATACACGTATGCGGTCCTGCACGCGCAATTCAGACACACTGGTGGAGCAATCGACGATCAATCTGGCGTCAGAGCATAGCGCGCGAGCTGCAGGGAGCCTAGCTGTTCGGATTTAATTTGACTCTACGCAGCTGCCCTGATTTTATCTGGTAGTGACAAAACCCGTTAAACGAACTAATGTTGCGGACTCGAGAGTAAAGCGTAGAACTGAACGTAGACCACGATAGCCGCTGGTTCCGTGCAATGCGAAACTGCACCTCCAGCTTGCCTGGCTACACGACTCAAGAATAACAACAACCAGCTTTCGTAGTAAAATTCCGCGGGGCTTTCTTTTTTTTTTTTTGCCAGTACAGCCGCTTTGTCAGCCCTTGAAAAGTTTCGTTTTCGGTAGCGTCGTAATGCGCTCTAACAAATGATTTTCGTACAAACGCAGGCAATAAACACATATATGACGAACGTCGAAGTGTCACAAGAATTTTTTAATAGCTTGGCTTTGGCCTTAAAACAATAAAACAAAAAAAAATGTAGCCGCGATCTTGCAAGAACCATTCTAGCGATCCGGCTGGCACACTAATGCCCTTCATGGCATCCTGGCGCAGAGGGTTGAAATATTACGCATGACCACTGTGAACTGCATGACTGAATAATACGCGATGACATCACACAGCGGGAAGCTACACCAACCAACCAGTGAGAGACCAACCAGTGAGAAACCCACCACTCGGAAACAGACAGGGCACCACAAACAACAAAATGCACCAGCTTGATGTTCGCGCAGTTCTCTTGCAATGCTGCCGCACCGACTCGCTTAGCTGAGACTGTTGCATGACTGGGTCTATACGTCTAAGCCAGGAGAAGATCCCATCCGTTGCATCAGTGAAACAAATATTCGTTAACAGAGTGAAGGGTGGAAGCTATAAGCGTCCGTGGGGATTTACTCCCCTTGAGTGGATAAGCTCCGCCCAAAAGAACTTTCTCCATTACGCAACATTCGCTTAGAGGCTGAACTGACGATTACGCAACTATATACCACCCGCCAGCAACTATAAGCGCTTTCCGGCAGAGTGACGGCAGCACAGCCGGTAAGGGGCAGAACAACGAATGTCGCTCACACATGGCAGGGCATTAACACGAACCGCAGCTTACAAAGGGAGAAAAAGGCCCGCCAGAAAAAAGGCGGAATGGAAGGCTGAGCGAAGCCCCGGGGGCTTTGACACGGTGCCAAGGCGAAGCCTGGGTACGTTGGCAAGACGGGCAGTCAAATTCGAGCCTGCAGCCTTGTTAAAGCCTGGCAAGACACACCGCGATCGGTCGCACGTCGACGCAGTCCATAATTACTTCGCAGCAGGCGCATGCAAAGCAAGCAGCTTAGCTGAGGGGAAACGACACTTGTATTAAAATATTGCTTCTTTAATAGCCGCAGACCGGTCGCGAGCGCTGCTTTTTTTTTCTGCGTTTTTGTGTTTCTTTTCCGTCGCCATACTATCGGCGGTGGATGGAACGATCAAAGGAAGAAAAAAAAAGGCGCAAATGGGGGGGGGGGGGCAGAGGGCGATACAGAACGAAGGCTGAGAAAGAGAGAGAGAGACAAAATGAAAAGGCGGTCAGGCGAACACATGCGAGATGTGCGCAACACGTGGAGGACGAAGAGGACGCGAGAGAAAGAGAAAAGGAAGAGAAAAAAAGTACGCCGTGGCCTTGCTCCGGTTCGGGTTCGAAGAGGTAGGCGAGAACCATGTAACGCTATCGAACGAGCGAGCTTGCGCTGCCTGCCCCAGCTAGCACACGCAGTTGAGCAAGGGTTCGCTCCCTCGCTCCAGCCGCCAGCTGCAAAGTCGGCCAGCCGAGGCACGGAAGGCTTCGTCCTTCCCTCTCTCTCTCCCCCCTCTACCCCATTCTCCCCCCTTTCAGCATGCACGGGAGGCGCCGCATCGCTCGCCCGTCCGTCGGCGAGATCGGTTTTATTCTTCCTTCCCATTTTTGTTCCCGACCCATTGCTTCGTAAGCACGGAAATGCACGAGAGCGGAGGGCACCCCATGCGCGCGGAAAACCGGCCCCGAAGACACCCCCTGCTCTTCAGCCGATGGAGATAAGGGACTTTAAAGGGCCTGCAGAACGGAGCGTCACGACAGCTATCGGCCCCTCTGCTGCAACGGATGGGTGTTGCGGCGCACGACGCTGAACAACCACCGCGCTATCGCGGACGCAGCCACAGCGCGTGCATATATACGACTAGTTAGGGCGAACTCTGAACGTTCAAGGCGGGGATAAGGAAGCGAAAGATGAACTGGCGACCTAACCGGACGATAGAAGGGGGCGAGTGCCTTTCGGGGAGCTTCTGCAGCACGAGACGCCTTCGGTCAAGTGTTGAGCTCGCCGAGCGCTGAAAAGCGAGCACAGCAGAAAGTAAAGCGTTCAAAGGTACAAAGCTGTTAACAGCTAGGCCGGTCACATGCCCAAAACGGCGCGCATAACGAGAAAACTAAGAAAACTACACCGGTTATAGGCTCTTGTCCTCCCTGCTTAAGCTTAACAGGGAGCAAGGCAGGGCGAAGAGCAAAAAACCGACATAACAGCACCGTGCACATCAGTATAGCGCATTCGCTTTGTCCATGCTTGCGGGCTCAGCTTGTCATCTTTTTGGAGTACGGTCCCTCAGCTTTGCGGCGCAACAGCAGCAGCCATTTTTGTTACCTTTTGTTTTCTCGTGTTGCCCCTACAGACGCCGCTGTTCACGTCACTAAAGCTTTCGTTAGCACTGCTCTGCGCGTTACTTTCCTGTATTCTAGTTCGTTCCGAACTGAGGCCTGATACGATATTCACTAACCGACTCAGTTCCAACCCGTCGTATACAGTCTCTCAATCTCAAGAGTACCTTCTATGGATCAGGATGCACTGCTTCGCGAAATGCAACCTTCCAGCAAAGGGGCACTGATGGGACAGCAGCGACGGACCCTAACCAGAACACCACACTGCTGCCACCGCTGGACGTGCGGCGATCATTGCGTTTGTGACGGAACAGCGCAGAACAACGGGAAAAGAGACAAGCGCTGTTCAAGAGTGAAACACTGAAAACAGCCCGAGGCACTACAAATCAAATTAGCCAGGACAGCAGCTATGGCATGGTGGTTACTCATTTGTGAGTAACAAATGAGTCACAAATGAGTAACCAACATGCCCAAGCTGCTGTCCTGGGATCACTGCATGAGTGTTCCAAGCATTTCAAGACATCCAAGCAGTTCATCACATACGGGTACGTGCCGAAACGGCCGAGGCTGACGGCGACCGTTCCACTGCGCGGCGCAAAACAGCGCAGGCATGTAAGCGTAGCGGGCGCGACCGGCGTCAAAGACAAACACGCTGCGTGAGCGTCTCGACGGGTGCGAACGTCATGCTCATCATGCACAATGCCCCCAACGCACGCCGTCATCTCGAGCGGGACGCGCGTCACGGCGCACAACGCTAAGCGAACAACGGGACGACAGAGGCGGAAAAGAAGACCCGTCGACGGCGGACAAAGAGAACGGCGAGGTGGGGGGGGCTTTTTCTGCCGGCATATGCTGGTGGTTGTTGTTGCCTTCGTATGCCGTGCATAGACATCGGCGCGAGCTCTTCCGAAGAAGAGTTTTTCTTCTTCCCTGGGAGGGGACCTCCACCAAGCTCGCAGAGCCGGTCCGCCGGAGCCCGCTCCTTCCTTTGCACGCCCAAGAATATTCACGGGCCGTGGGAGAAGCCAGCGGCTCGGAAGAAAAAGCACGCGTTAAGAATGATGGCGAGCGAGGGGTTTGCGAGCGCGGTTTTGCGGAGCGAAGCCCAAGGCTCGGAGCGGACCATGTAGCACAGAGGGAGATCCCCCGGTACGCATACATACGTACAGGACACACTTCGCGGGCATCGCCCACAAAACACACAGGGATATCCGTAAGACGGTGCCAGCTTTGAAGAGCCACGAGACTTCGTTTCCCAGAGAGAGGTGCGGCTTCCTTCGGGTGGGAACGGTCACACGGTGCCCACAGACCGACCCATGGTCGAGCTCGAGGTCCAACCCTTTACTCTGCGTGTTCCTCGCTTTGGTCACCACCGCTTCCGTGCCTCAGCAAGGCTAACAGGCGTCGGTTAGGAAATTCACGTATGGTTCTTACCAGCACCAAAGGCTCGAACTAATGCCTGAAGAGGCGTGAATTGGTGGAAGCAGTAGCAAGATTTCCGCGTGCAGCCTCGCGTATGATAAATCATCGGCCCCACCCCACGCTCGAACAGGGCTAACTTGAACCTGTTACCGCTCAAGGAGTGTCCGATTGCCATGCATCTTGTGTAAGTTCACATGGTATAATACTGCCAAGTCTCTTACAAGCCACGATCGATTGACGGATTACAGAGCTAGCACCTCGAGACCTGCCACACCAGCTTATCAGAGAGTAAAACAAATCATTTCCCAGCATTACATTCCTGCTGTAGCAATGATACATATGAGGGGCGAGTAATGAGCCGGTCTAACTGGCAAGAAATGCGTGCAATACGATTAATTAACGCGCCAGGCTGTGCCCTACTCTTCTCGGCAAAAGTAAAAAAAAAACAGCATTCGCGTCCAGGCTGGAGAAACACGAAAGCTGCCCCGAAAACGCCCAGTTGCTCGCATTTCCTCTTCTCTTGCCCCATCCAATTAGCAATTAGCCAGTGAACACGACAGCAGCAGAAGCAGCGTGCCCGTTGTGCTTTTTCCGCGCGGGATGCAGGCACCGAATCGAGCAGAAACGAGGCTGCAGCAGCAGCAGCGGCAACGCACTACCCATCGCCGCCGAGCACGGAACGCGCCGGGATGCGACGGCAACGCACGGGCGTGTCCGAGAGAGACCCCGAGTGGAAATTTCCGCGCCGACGCTTCCGCGCAAAGCCGTTGCTCGTTCCCCCGAGCACAACGAGGAAATATAAATAAACAAATAAAAAATAGAAAAGACACGAAAAGGAAAGGGCGTCGCACTGATCGCGCAGTAAGGAAAGCGGGCCACAAAATGATAGGGCTCGGGGTTTCTATGCAGCACACCAGCCGCAGGCATGGACAGTCCCTCAAGGCGCTGGAGGATCACACCGTTGTTCGGAGTTGTCCGCACGGAGCGTGTTCCCGTCCGTGCGTGTGTATGTGCAAGAGTGCGTGCGTGTGTGTGGGTGTGTGTGTGTGTGGGGGGGGGGGGGGGGGGGGTCTCGTGCACTCGCTGTGCGTCGTGCGCGAGCGAGCGAGCGAAATAAAACGGGTCTCTTCTCTCTTTCGGGCCGCCAAGACCTTGATCCCCTTTTTCTTTCAGTCTGCCTCTGAATGGCCTGCGAAATTCACTCCACGCTGTTGCTCTTTTCCGATTTTCCCCACTCACTTCTCGCCTTGCGTGACTTAAGCCAAAGCTTCTCTACACCGGCGCCTTTGAGCTTGCTTGGGCCACTCCACAATGCGCACGCTGCAATTTCGCCTACACGCCTTGCTTGCTTAATTTCGCGCCCGAGACGCCTAGGCTAAAATGTTTGACGAGGAAGGGAAGGAGGGGGCGAGCACGAAGGCGTTACACGACGAAACCAGTGTAGGCTGCGACGCGCAGCGGGCCGCGAGAGAGCACACAAAAGGACGCAGGACCGAAGGGCGCTTCCCGACACTTTGCGAGGCGCGGCTCCTGCCAGCGAAGAGGTTCGAGGGATCGGCGCGGCGCGAACGTGGCTTTTATGTGTCGCCCGCAAACGGACAGGCAGTCCCGCCGAGTTACCAACCGCTCGGTCAATTACCTGCTTTCCACACAAACGCGCGACGACACTCGAGGGTCGGTGACCGTTGTAGGGGCGAAAGTAAGGAAGAGCCGACATAGGCTCAACCGAATCCGCACCATGTGGGATGAGAGCGACGTCGCAGTGGAACTCGACGGTTTAATTTTCGACAGACATCGCCCAGTGCAGAGGCGCTTCTTTCGTTTTTCCATCTCGCCATTGGAAATACGGCTGCAGTGGCTTTACAGTCACGGACACGTTTGAGTGCTTAAAGAGACCTATATTTATTGCAGGAGAGCCAATTGATACATTTTTTGTTCTTTTTGCACTACGGCGAAGAAGGATTAATGATATCTTTGTAAGGTACCTCGGCGAACTCCAAGCAGACAGCCCGGTACTTGGAAGTGCAGCGCACATGAAACGCGCCGTCAAGGAGTTGGAAGAGAAATCGAAAACGAGCCCGCTGATTCAATAAAACGCACATGCACACGAGCGCTAAACACAACGCTACAATCAGTAGCCATTTATTCCCTAAACGCACTTGTACCTGACAGAGATTACTTCAACAACACCGCGCCTATATCAGCCGACCGACCATATAGAGCCCAACCTCCCAAGTTTAATAAAAGGACCAGCGCGGCCGGTTCGGCTTAAAGACCGCACGCACTAAGAACCGGACTGCGCTAAGTGCGCGCCGGAGCACCTATCTCCTCGCATGGCCTAAAGCCGTTCGCGCGCTATCGCCGCCCCTCATCGCACGTGCAGACGCATAGCAAGCCAGCAAGCAGCGCCAGTGCGGTTTCACACGTGCCCCCTACCCCCTCAACCTCTTGCTCCACTAAGGGCCAACAGCGCTGCGACCGACGGCTGTCACCGTCCTTGGGAAACCACGTAACGCGGCGCAATGGGTTCAACCTCGGCCCCAGATTTCGCTCCCGGCCCCGAACAGCCACTGACACGCCTCTCCCCCGCTTCGCCCTCTGCCCGGGCAGCAGCAGCCCTTGAGGAACGGCTTCCAACTTCCAACGGGTCATTACACGTCCTCCGTCGTCACAGGTTCGTGGAGCCCGGGCGTTGCCGCCGCTGAAGAACGACGGCTGGCAACCTTGCGGAGGCACCTCCAATGCACACCGCGGCGTCCAGCGGCCCTGAGGTGGATTGGCAAATTGTCGGAGTGTATATGCGCAAAGGAGGGCGATCTCTCCGAAGAATTAACGTTCGGCTACCGCCAGCGAGAGAGAACGGTGCGCGCAGCCGTGCGAGACGCCGAAATGCGCGTAAGCGGAACAGCGCGAGGCCAGGGATGACACAGCAGCAATTTTTTGTTTGGTGTTCCACAGCCGTACACGAAGGCCTCTACAGAAGGCAAGCGGGGCGGCTGTCGTAGTACGCCGTCACATAAAACTGAAGAGTTCTTTTCCTCGCTAAAGAGGTGCCACCTGTGGTCGCGCGGTATGGATGGGGTTGGAAGTGTGCGCGCGCCCGAAACGATGTAACGGGATCACTTTGGTGGAAACGCCGAAATACGTCCTGTAAATTGTCCCGGAAGAACCATCCTGTTTGCCCGCTAGTGTTTTTGCATCTTTTGCCGCTTACACGGGATGGCGTCGCTAAGCTGTTGACCTGTTTCAGTACACACAGGTCGACTGTAACTGAGGCACTGCGTTTGAACGCTGTAGTGGATGTGTAAACGACAGATAAGCATTTCTTATTCACACTGCTAAGTATTTCTTGCAGTGTCCTCTTTAGATGATGCATAGATAGCTTACAGACAGTCTCCTGGCTGTCTATTGACATTTTTGCGTGGGTCAACGGCTTGGCAACCAGGCCCTCAGCGTGTATGCGATTAGCCAAGCAGAATAAACAAGTCCGACTGCCCGCACACATTTTTCACCGAGGCTTATAACATGCACGGTATCAACGATTGAAATGCCAGTACCATTCCTTCACTTTTAATTCCGCGCAACACCACCACCGCGCGAAGGCACAGTCTCGTCAAAGACAAGTCAGATCAAAACTCCCCCGGGAAGCAAAGATAAATAATAGTCAGACGTTCAATACTGCTGCGGAGAAAGCTATATCTCTGAAAAAAAAAAAAATCCGACGTGATGAATAGATGAAAGGCTTATCCCATTAAACGAACAGTTCTGCCTCCCGCAACCTCATCCCATACCTGTTCCCATACGTGTGGCACTCCCAAAACAGACAGACAGAACAACTTTCTTTCTACAAGTGAGTTTTAGACCCTTATGTGTCCCTGGGCACTGCGCGGTCCTGCACTGCATCAAGTAGGTAATGTCGGTACATGACGTCGGTAGCCCGAGTCACCGCAGCAAGCTGCGATGTCGCGTCTGCAGACGTGAGCAGGACCTCCCAGTCCTCCCAGCTCGAGATGGCGTGCTGTCCCTGCGGGGGAGGGTCAGCAGAGCAGCCGAAAAAGGATGTGGGAGAGTGTGGCGCGAGAGTCACCGCATTGGAAGCATGCAGGGGATGTGCCACAATAGTGGGATAACAGCTGAGGGGATGACAGAGAGCGGGTCTGGAGGCGTCTGATGAGGACCTGTTGGGAGTGCGTAAGAGAGGGGTGGGGAGTGGGGTAAGGCCGACGGTCCAAACGGGGTATTTGCGTGTGCTCCGCAAAGGTGTGCGCCCGATCCCTCGAGAATCCCGAATCGAGACTGTCCTGAGCGCGGCAAATCAAACCTCGGGTCAATTTATCGGCAGCCTCGTTTCCAGCGTTCCCAGTGTGAGCCGGCACCTACTGGAGCTCTACCCTGTGCGGTAAATTTTGGGTAGGGCACGACGTTGCTCCTTCTCTGGCCTTCTTCGATGGCTTCTGGATTCTCAGGTAATGGCGCGCAGGTGGCGCCACCAGCGCGCGCGCGCCGGTACCATGACGATCTCGGGTGTGACGTCAACCTCTCCCGTCGCTATATCGACGTCCGCGCTATATTGACGCATTTGGTTGTTTTCTTTGTTTTTCGTTATATTGGTTATAATTAATTAATCACTCTACAGTCGTCAAAATTGGCGAGGGGGTTATATTTTGTCCCCTGTGACGCTACCATTCGTTTTCTGCTATCCTGATTAGTTGACACGTTATTCGTGGAAGAGTGCGTTACACCTGACGCGCGAGTATGAGCCATTAAAGGCTTTTGCCTTAAAAGGTCTCACGCGCACGCAACAAGCCTTACCCGCGAGACGATACCGCGCAAGCGTGATTCCCAGTAAGAAAGAAGAAAGAAAAAATACTTTCGAAAATCGAACGCATTCTTTCTGCGCCGCAGAACAAACATGTCGTCGTCGGTCGTAGTGGAGGTCGTCGTTGTCCTCGGCCAGCACCAGCGTGCAACAAAACAACCCGCGCCGTCCTTTGTGTTCCGCTTAGAAAGCGCACCGAGCGTCGCACAACAGGCGGCCCACAAAACTGAGCCACGGCCATGAGCCGCACGCACACCAGTGCGGCGGGGCCGAGGACGTTCGCGACAGGCGGCACAAGAGCAGGCGGCGCGGTGTAACGACGATGACGCGCCTGTGCATGCACAGAAAGGCGCTCTCGCGAAGGGGAACATCGCGGCTGTCCGTGATCCTGGCACGTAGCTCTTATCTCTCCTTTTATTTTTTTTCTCCCGCACAGCCAGTCTCCACGCGATACTCGGCCAGTTGCTCAGCAAGGGACAATTAGGGGGAGAACGGCCGACCGACCGGTCCCCGCGCAGACTTTCCCTTTAGGCCCGGCGAGCGCAAATCGCAAGACGGCGACGGGGAAGCAAAAATAAGAAACAAATAGAAAACCCTAAATGGAAGCCGCGTATACATCAGTGCTCGATGCCCGCGCCCCCACCATTCGTGTATAACGTATAGAACACGAGGATACAGAAATGTCGTTTCGCGTGGAAAACGACCGCTTCTCGGGACGGGGCCGGATTGACGTATATGCAGGAAACGGGCGGCGATTTTTATGCCGCCGGTCGGGGCGGAGGAAGAGAGAACGGAACGGGCTCGGATTCCCGAGAAAAGCTCCAGTGAAATCGGAGCGCGCGAGGGATATACATCCGAAAACGACGACCAAGGAGAAAAAAAAAAGATAAAACTCGCGCAGCAGCCCGTTTCCGTGGTGTGACGTGCATGGCATAGCGCCAAGAACATCGAAGTTAACCTCGGAAAGGAGATGAAAACCGACCGCGGCAACGTTGTCTCAGGATCTACGTTAGCTACGCAGGCATTCACGTTAGAAACCATCACTTGGGGAAACGGCATCTACGGGTACGCTGCTATCGGACAGAAGGAATCTTTTGTTCGGGAACTTCTTAGAACTAGCCGCATGCGCAGTAAATTGGAAATGTTCTACCGCATCTGTTTCGACACAAAGCCAGCATTGATAAAGATCTGTATGATCTCTATGTTCTCCCGCCCCATTTTGTATCTGTAAGGTTGTGATCGCTCTTTTTTAAGGTACAGGAAATCACATGTCGAACTAAAGCTGGCCAGAATTCCTTCTTTCCACGTGTCATATACATGTGGAACAAACTGCCTAAAAACGTTGTTGACTGCACACCTGTGAAAGCGTTTCATGCATTTATTCATAAATTTATTTTATCCCACGACTGCATAATTCAATGTACGCGAGTGTGTGAGTGGTTTTGTTGTGTGTATCGCTGTTCCATGCGGTGTTCGAATGGTCCCATCATCTGACTACGGAACTTTTAATGCTTGACTTGTTCGCACGTCCCCCCTGAAATAATGCCTTCGGGCGCTGCAGGAATCCTTGAATAAAGAAAACCCAAAGCGAACAGCGGCTATGAAAATGGAGAGTTTTAGCACAGCCCGACAAAGTATGGCAAATACTGTAACGCGTTGCCGTTGCTACCGTTGCCAGGCTTCCCTAGCCACATTTTCCGTACCGTCGCAGTTACGGAATGGCGGTGCTAAATCTCTAATAACGAATCATCACTTTTTGATGCTAAGCTGTATCGCGAACCAGTTCCATCTTGATACCTAAGCACAACACGAAAAACGTGCAGGAGTGCCGTGCGACAAATACCTAATAGAATAGCTCCCCCTCTGCGGTCATTACTCGCGGCGGTCACAACAGCGTTGCCTCGCTTTGTATCTCTGAGACGACAAAACGGACGACGCAAGACAGATGCGAACTTTCACGTCAGAGACGCGGCAGATGGCGATCCGAGAAGGGGGCCGCATCGCTGTTCCCTGTGGTGGCCGGTGCATGCCCCCTTCTCCGTTTCCCGTGCCCAAGACAGTAAAGAAAGAAAAAGAACAGCTAAAGAAAGACGAAACTACAACACAGGGGGCCGCCACACGCAGAAAGAATCCCGATGGCTCGGCTAGCAGGCTGCTACAGCCCAGATCTTCAGCCGCGAGGGAGCCGGAAATGTGCGCGGACAAGCGGGCCATTTTTCACACACACGCGGATCTCGAGCCACACCACGGCGTGCAATGCGAAATCAAAAACGAAACGTGAAACAACAGAGAACGCGCATCCCACGCCAGGGGAACAGCTGCGGTTTTAATATGCCAGAACGTTCGCATCAATTTCTATTCTGGACGCTGATATGAAAAATGATTCAAACGAAGCAGCGCGAGAGAAATCTCGATGAAAAATGCTACCTTCTGGAAAAACGGTTCTGCGAAGAAACCTCCATTTTTTATTTCTTTTGGGAGAGCGGAAAGCTCAAGAACGAAGAAGGAGGATAAAACTTACGGGGACAAAGCGGAAAATACGGCCTTACTTAAAGGAGCCTTTCCAGCCAATGGCGTCGACCGATTCTCGCCCTTTCCCTCTTGACCGACCCTTTTGACCCTACTAACATTAAATAGCAGGCGGTGGCAGATTAATGGGGAATGACCACAGCTTAATCGCTCGACGCCATAGGCTGGAGGGCCTCCTTAGGGAGTTTTTCAATATGGGAGACGATATCGATTAGGGAGATAGGGCAATAACAGATAGGGGATGAACTTCTGCCTGCGATTGACAAGTGCCCGCACTGTGGCGCTTTCACATGACCTGCTTCATGTAAAACACTTGTGGACCTACCTACCTGCTGTGTGCGAAACCGCTTCCCCATGGGAGGTGGGCCTGCGGTTGAGCCGTGAATGTGACTGCGAAAAGTGGACCATGGACAATCGCTACACCGACTACCTTTGTGACTATCTGGTCAAAAATGGTATTCACTTCTTTCTCCTACATTCCCTTCCATCTTTCCGACTATGCCTTATGGCACACTCCTCTAATAATAATAAAAAAGGTACAGAAATAAACACATCCCTCACTGCGCCGAAATCGCTTTCTGCAAGGTCGAGACATCAAGTGCCGGGCGCCGCACTTCTTGACTAAGCAGCAGCAGCATCTCGTATCCTACTACCTCAAACATCCGGTACAACGAAATTTTCTTCACAACGAACCTCTATTTTCCGTAGAATAAAATGATTTTCCAGATAGGAGAATGCTTTGCAATCGCTTACTCAGTAGGTAAAATCATCTCGGTGCTGTTTTTCGGCAGTACAAATAATTAAAAAAGGGCGCCAGCTCCTCAACAATCCCCCCCCCCCCCCCCCCCCAATCCCAATCCTTTTATTTTTACAAGATGCAATTGTACTATCGGGGAAAAACGAAAAATGTCAGTGCACGTTAAAGATCCCCAGGTGGTCGAAATTATTCCGGAGCCCTCCACTACGGCACCTCTTCTTCCTTTCTTCTTTCACTCCCTCCTTTATCCCTTCCCTTATGGCGCGGTTCAGGTGTCCAACGATATATGAGACAGATACTGCGCCATTTCCTTTCCCCAAAAAACCAATTATTATTATTATTAAAAATGTCTCAAGGACGCATGATTGACAACCGCTGCGTATATATGCGTAGCTCGAGCGTGTGCACGCACGCCTTATCTAACTAGAGAACATTAGAAAAAACGACTCAGAATTCCACCTCCACAAGCCACCCAACCTATAACGAAACTATATGTTTCGGTCGCAAATGTCACGTCTAGGAGACTTGCTCCCGACAACACATCAGCAGCAAGGTCCCTTCGTGAGACGTCGGCTACATCGGCGTACAAACTAGGTCGTTAAGGTGAAGAGCTCGAGAAGTCGGCACGATTCCATTACGAAAAGCGCGCAACAGAAACAACCTCAAAACGGGAAGAAAACAAGATTACTTTCTGTACCTTTCCATCACAACGAAATTACTGCCGTCAGCCCGTCCACATCTAGATCACACGAATGCCGACACAGCAAGCTACTCTCGTTACACCTGTGCGAAGGCATGCAGCGGACTGTTTACGGCGGAAAGACGAGCAGACTTAGTAAAGACGCACACACTTGTTCGGTGTTTTTCCACGCTCACTTTTCGCGCTATAGCTTCCGGGTTACGCACGCCGCCTCAGCGCCCAGGGACTCCTCTGCTTCCTGTCGAATCCATCCGCACACACCTGCCTCTTTCCATCGCCAAGGAACGGGCAAACGAACGCCCCGCGAACGACACGCCAGCAGCCACCGCGTTCCGTCCCGCTTCCTCTCGAGGACGTGTCGCGTATAAATAAATATATGCGTACTGAGAGGGGGCCTGGATGGCTCCTCGCGCCGTGGCCGACGACGTCAGTCGTTCGCCCTTCCCGCAGCACTGAGAGTGAGAGAGAGTGGAGGTGGAGGCAGGAGACGGGGAGGAGGGCAAAGCGAAACCGAAGTCCCCGCGAGCGACGTGCCCTCGCACAAATCTTCCACGACGTTCGCGGCGCTAGTGACGGGCCGTAAACAAGTGCCTGCGCAGATCGCAGACCCACCGTCTCCTACGGCCCTCGTGCACCGCTGGCCTCCCTCGATCAGCTCGGCGTGTACGCTGCGGGGGATGTGGTGTCGCTTCGATCCGTGGAGAATAAAACGATCAACCGCCCTTCAAGCAATGAGAACTGCGGTCCCCGAGCGATTCTACTGCTTCGACGCGGATGAAAGCTTACAGAAATGGCTGGTACGGCGGGAGATTCTCTGAACGCCAGGAATTCCGGTTAACAATGAAAATGGCATCCCAATTACAGCGAAATACCACTTGGACGATTATTATCCCCCTACCCCTCTATCCTTTCCTACTATCGATCCCCTTTCCCCCCCCCTCCCCCCCCCCCACCTTTTTTTTTATTTCCGCTAGTCGCAGCTAAGGAGCTTCATGTTCCGATGGCAGATGCCGCGGCTAGCAACATCTTTTCCTTCCATTGTTATTTTATTAATGAATAGCCACTGACAACAACTTGGACGAACTTCAGGAGACCTGGAGGCTAAAGGAAATGCTCGCTCAACTGAAAGCTCGCTGAATATTAATGAGCACGAAACTACTTGTTTGCACGAACTGAAAGTAAATATCTAGCATAGGACGCAAGTCAAGAACGCGGCGGCAAATACTTTTCAAGCGAGGCTCTCCAGCCAATGGCGTGGCGGTTTATCCCAGCCAGCCGCGATCTTTTTCACGCTACGGGGATTAACCGCGACGTCATAAGAACCGGTCGACACCAGTGGCTGGACAGCGTGCATGGTGTACGTAGCACTTTCGATTGAGTAGTTTTTTTTCGGCTCAGTTTATATATTCACCATAGCCACCTTTGGTGTGCGAGTCTGCGCGCGCGTGCTTGTGTGCGCACGCCCTTTTCTGGTATAAATGCCTGCCGGACGGCCAACGCTTTTTAACTTCTACCGACACATTAGTGCCTTTCCTGATGAATTCTCTTTCCAAAAAAAAAAAAAAGAACAGGTTCTTTTTCGACACCTTCCTTACCCAAAATGTTCGCTTCAATAAAATTTGCAGTGTGCCGAAGTTTGTTTAACCGAAGCCTTTGCATCGGACGCAACAGGGTCTCGGCGGGCGATTTCGCAAAAACTCGTTTAACTGGAAAATTTGTTTAGTGGCGTTCGTTAACTGGTATTGCACTTAACACGTGAAGAAAAAAAATTAAAAAGCCCGAAAAATCGATGACATTATGTAGTACCGGTGAAAAAAAAAAAGGAAAAAAAAAACAGTAAGAAGGAAGCTTCGAACTGTTACGAGCGATTTTTGTGAAAAAAAGAAAAGTTCACTTCAACTCTCACTTAGGATGGCTATGAAACTGTAGACACGTTCGCAGGCATTAACAGGCTTGCCAGCGATGCACTCTCCAGAAGCATTAGACACACTCCAGCTGCCGATTAATCAGAAGCGAAGTCAGCGATCGGTGATATGTCAAAAGCCGTGCCACCGCCTTGCGGGCAACTAGCGTCAACGAACTTTGAACGCCAAGTCTTTTTCAAAGGCGTGCAAGGCATCATGTGCGGACAGCAAATTATTCCACAAGTCGATCGTTATCAATGCGCCAACCGCAGGAAATAAAGCAGTGCCTACTTGACACAAGGTGAGTGTACGAAGCCGTTAATCCAACCCAGCAGGGCGTCACTTCATTCAAATTAAGATGTCAGGAAACAAAACAATGAGACAAGCTCAAAGATGATCCCAAGGCCGTTCAAATTATCGAATGGCGATGTCCTGCACCACCCGTCATATAGGCCCCTCGCGATGCGTCGCACCGCAAATCCGTCCCCTCAGGCAACACTTATAACGAATGACTCCCCAGTGTGCCCCGTCGGCCTCGGTGCAGTTCCACTGCTCGACTACGCGCAGCCACCCAGGTGCAATCCTTCACGCCCGTACAGAAGTAGCAATGTGGTTCGGGGCGATCACACCCAAGGCTACCAGGCGCGGCGGCGACGCATGAGGGTGAATGAATCAAGCGTGTTTTCTCCGACACGGTACGGCGCCTGTGAACAAAGTGCGCCACCAATCGTGACTGCGTGAGCCACCAGAGGGCGTCAGCTCATTTCTCGAGCCCTTAGCAAAGCGGAGCTCCCACGGGGAGGGGAAAGAAAACCCCAGCAGCGCGGTTCACCAGCACCGGAGAACAAACGCGTAACGTGGGAAACTGAAAATTGCGACTGCGTCCGGGATATCACAGGCACAGCGACGGGACTGGCGGCCCAGTTAGGCACACGCCACGCTTGACGTTCAGGTGGTATTGCTCAATCGAAACAAAAGCTGCACTGCGCTCGGACGAGATCGCGTGAACTAGAAAAGCCAGGGAGCAAAACTTTTGCGAACTTCTCTTCGTTCTTGTGCTTGGGGAAAGAAGATCGTAGCTACGCAGAGAAGCACGCGTAGGCTCCCGAGTCCCGACGAAATAGTATTTTCACCTGAAAAGGTGCAACTGCCGATGTGGACACACCCGCCGCAGTGGCTCAGTGGTTAGGGCGCTCGACTACTGATCCGGAGTTCCCGGGTTCGAACCCGACCGCGGCGGCTGCGCTTTTATGGAGGCAAAACGCTAAGGCGCCCGTGTGCTGTGCGATGTCAGTGCACGTTAAATATCCCCAGGTGGTAGAAATTATTCCGGAGCCCTCCACTACGGCACCTCTCTCTTCCTTTCTTCTTTCACTCCCTCCTTTATCCCTTCCCTTACGGCGCGGTTCAGGTGTCCAACGATATATCAGACAGATACTGCGCAAATTACTTTCCCTAAAAACCAATTATTATTATTATTATTATTATTATTATTATTATTATTATTATTATTATGTGGACACGAATAATAATAGAAACTCTGAGGCGATCCTCGGTGGATCGTTTGAATGCGTTAGCAGCTAAACGTTCGTGATAGCCTTGCAGCTAAACACACCAAGTCCTTTCCTCAGAGGGCAACACACTAAAGTTCGTTATATCCGTGGTTACACAGGAAAGTTCGTTATATCAAAGGTTAACACACGAAAGTTCGTTATATCAGAATTAGGTTCTAATGCTGACGCTTTAATAAAACACAGGCACACCTAATTCCATTATGTGTTGCCAATGCGATAGTATTCGGAGCTGTTGATGCTGTTGCCGGAAGTGACTGTGGGGCTTGCGAGAACCGGGTTGCTCTTACTGAGCTCTTCCCGTACACCACCTATACCCAGGGCGGCAGGTGTGGGCGAACCTGGTCTGGCGACGCCGCTTCCCTCCAGCCAATGGGCGTTCTTCGGTCTGGTGATGTCTCGTCCTTCCAGCCAACGGGATTGCTCCGCTTTAGTGACGTCACTGCCCACCAGCCAATCAGGGTCTTTGTGGAAAGCGCCGGAAGGTCGTCGCGGTTTTTTTTTTTTAACCCCGGTGAGGCTTCTGTGCTGTCTCATAAAAAACACGTAGGTGAGCACTGCTGGTGCTTTTCTTTCCGTTTTGGCTGCCTCATAAGAGAAGTTTTTAAGTTGGCGATTGCACTCAAACGGGATTAACCTCTAATAACGTGACGCGCTGACTTCACCCTCTTCCAACAACACGGCGCCGAGAAAACTGCACCACAGTTGAACGGGCCAAAGTTCAACACTGTTGTTTACGCACACCTGACAAGGCGCATGACCACAATGTCATATACAATACATTTAAATATGTTGTGATCGCCCATGGACGCCGAATAACTTGGTTGACAGTTGCAAAAACAGCAGTTCTTCGGGTGAATGTTTATTTATTTTGCGCACTCCAGCAAATGCCCATTCCGCTAAATAGAGCTGCACGAGACCAGCCTGTCGTGTTGTCGGCGCTCTAACAGCTTTAGCCCCACCAATCACTCGCGCTAACGCGTCGCGAATCCCCGCAACGCAGACCGAGTCTTCTTCTAATCTAGTTAAGGCAGGGCGAACGCCCCAAAATAAGCGCGAAGAGCGCGGCACGTCGTCAGAGCCCTGCACTAGGAGCCAAACAACAGAAGCCGAAAAGGAAGACTCAATGCACTCGGGGTATCGACCCGCGCAACAGTGCATCGCCGCCGACAAGGCACAGGAAGCCTTTCTATACGCGGCCAGAGACCCGCGCCGCTGAATGCGGGACCCAGTTGGGAGGAATCCTTTCTGTGAAGAGCGGGGGTGCCAGGCAGGCAACGTGTGGGCCCTATCGATCCCCACGCCCGCGTGGAAAAACCCGCGCCGAGACCGGAGTCCGTCCGAGTGGAATACCCCCGAGGGGATGGGAGGACGGCGGGGAGTAACGCTGCAGTCGCGGCTGCTGTCAAAGCGACGGGACAGCCGGTGCGGACGCCTGCCCACGGAAGATGGAACGGAAGGGAGGGAACGCCATGGGAGCGGAGGCGGCAATCAGGATAGCTCGAGGCACGTCGCTCGCTAAGCGAAGGCATCACGCGCCGTTACACGCGGTACCCAGAGCACTGCAGCGCCGGTGATCCCGCTCTTCTCCCCGTTAGCGGAGCCCGTAGATGCGGGAAGTGCCGTCAACAACCTTTTCATTATTTCCGATCCGATCAATCCTGTGATTGGTAACTATGCTGGGGGCTGGCATTCCCTCACGTTTGTGTTTGCCGCTATGCTCGGGTTATCCTGCATTTATACAAGGACATCAAAAAAATGATGAGGAAATTGAGGGCCAACTCCAGGGGATGACCGCAAGCGTCGGTGGTTACTGGGCAAGTCGAAAGGTCGTTGAACGCCGCTCATCCTTGGCAGTTATTAGCACACTCCTATCAACACTTTGGACAAGTGGCTACGCTGTTAAATTTCCGTCGGCCTGACGCCATTCTATCCTCAATACATAGGTACTAGCCACCGCGGTGGCTGAGTGATATATGGCTCTCGGCTGCCGGCCCGAAAGACGCGGGTTCGACCCCGGCCGCGGCGGTCGAATTTTGATGGAGGCGAAATTGTAGACGCTCGTGTGCTCTGCGCTATCAGTGCACGTTAAAGAACCCCAGGTGGTCGAAATTTCCGGAGCCCTTCACTACGGCGTCCCTCATAGCCTGGATCGCATTGGGACGTTAAACACCCATAAAAAAATACACAGGTACTTCGAGATGCGTGCAGCGGTGCAAAGGAGATTAGACAAAAGAAACTGGACACGGTCCAACGACTCGGACCGCAGTCTTTATACTGTTTGGACGTGAGACAAATTCCAGGTGATTCGCGTACCTTTTCTGCCCGCCCATAATGCAATCGAGAGCAAATGTAACGAAAACGCCACATAGTGCCGAACACTATAAGTAGGAAGATAAACGCCGACGGAGGCAGCAGAGTAAGCTTGTCAATAAAACTCACTGAGAACCAATCATACGTCATTAAAACCACGCCAATGGCTACGCCTAACTTTTGATCGTTGAAATCCCGCAATGCACGTGTGTGTTCGTGTCTTATCATCCTGTCCGCGTCTTATCACTTCACGACAGCCTGGACGGTACGGGGCTCCTTCCCTGTGCTATGGAAAGAAACTGAAGAGAGTTTCGGACATCCGGGCTCAACCTCGGTAAGCACGCGCAGTTTGCTGGTATGTAAGTACACACAGGGCACTCAGACTTGGCCCGACACCCCCGGAAGCGAAGCGCACAGGGACTTGTCCACAGTGCGATAAACACATCGGACGAGCAGATAACAGCACCGCGCCGAGATACGATGACAAAAGAAAACAAGACAGAACGCCGCACCTCACCGCACCACACCCACGCGCTTCCGCGATAGCCCAGCCGCTGCCCGCATAGGCGTGTTTATACAAAGGGAAGCCTTGTTTTCCCATTTCCTTCGTCGCTCAGTTTTTCCACTCGCTGACGCTTCTCGGCTTTTCTCTCCTCGCCGTTACGTAATATATCGCCTGAAAGCAACGACGCACCGATGGCCTCGACCAACGCATACTCTACGTGTGTTACGAAACAATGTGAACTATAATGCATTGCTTGGGACTAGGTTCACGCACTTGAAAGAGCCGCAGTATCGGTAAGCGAACCCGCCGCGGTGGCTCAGTGGTTAGGGCCCTCGGCTACTCATCCGGAGTACCCGGGTTCGAATCCCACCGCGGCGGCCGCGTTTCGATGGAGGTGAAATGCAAAAGGCGCCCGTGTGCTGTGCGATGTGAGTGCACGTTAAAGATCCCCAGGTGGTCGAAATTATTCCGGAGCCCTTCACTACGGCACCTCTTTCTTCCTTTCACTCCCTCCTTTATCCCTTCCCTTACGGCCCGGTTCAGGTGTCCGCCGATATGCGACCCAGATACTGCGCCATTTCCTTTGCCCAAAAACCAATTTTCAATTTATCGGTAAGCGACGCCAGATAATAATAATAATAATAATAATAATAATAATAATAATAATAATAATAATAATAATAATAATAATAATAATAATAATAATAATAATAATAATAATAATAAATGGTTTCTTGGGGAAATGAAATGGCGCAGTATCTGTCTCATATATCGGCGGACACCTGAACCGCGCCGTAAGGGAAGTGATAAAGGAGGGAGAGAAAGAAGAAAAGAAGAGAGAGGTGCCGTAGTGGAGGGCTCCGGAATAAATTCGACCACCTGGTGATCTTTAACGTGCACTGACATCGCACAGCACACGAGCGCCTTAGCGTTTTGCCTCCATAAAAACGCAGCCGCCGCGGTCGGGTTCGAACCCGGGAACTCCGCATCAGTAGCCGGGCGCCCTAACCACTGAGCCACTGCGGCGTGTTAGGCCAGATGCGCGAAAGTCGTTTCGGTGCCGCCGACTCATTCTGCCAAACTCAGCCCAGTGTTCTCCGCCTAATGTCAACTTCGCCACTTGGTTGCAAGCGTTTCGTTCCGTCAGAGTCCAGAGACGCGTCAAAAAAAAAAAAAAACAATCATGCCCTAAGCGGATATTGAAACTGGACGATGGTCCCGCCCAAAGAAAACCACACCAGGTCGGAGAGAGCCCAAGGAACCCCGCCCGGCGGGCCCCAAACTTTATCGTCATCTGCGCGCGCTCGTTCCTTGGCGCGCTCCACGCGCCTCATCTTCCTCGGCGCAGGGCACTTGGTCGGCGCACGCCGCGCCCGGGGCGTTTATTCCCGTAACAATATGCAGGTCCACCGCTAAGTATCTTGAATCAGTGATCTGACGTATATCCTAAACACCACTGCAGGCGTTCAGCATCAGTTTGCAATACGAGACTCCGACCCGCCTTATGGTTGGTACTAAAGCGTACCCGCCGAACCAGCCAGATATTCGCACTGACCCCCGGCGTACGTGACCCCGTTTCTCCAAAGCACGTCGTCCGGACGAGTACAGTTACTGCAGCTGCGACCACCGCGATGATGAGCTGCGAGCGCCTCGATATAATTGCACCCATTTCCCGCAGTATGACGTCACTGGGCCGTCATGGTCTATCAGGTATCAAAGGAGGGGAAAGGAGGCTGTCTCATTTGGATCTCCCCTTTCCTCCTCCAGCCCGGTCGGTGCCGCAGCGCGCAAAAGGCGGTCGCCGCTCTCTGCTTGCACTGCGTACACTGAGCGGCGGGAGCCGAGCCAAGGAAGAAGCCCCCGAAGAACAACGGCTTCGGGTGGGGGCGAACGCCGCAGCGCCAAATCAATCATGCCCTCACGGAACTCGGCCTGGTCCGGTCGATGCGGGGCGGCAGAGGAGGAAGGGCCTGCCACAGAGTACGCACGCACACACACTAACGCGACGGTGGGAGAGAGAGAGAGAGACCATGACACCTCATGCGCCTCCCTTTTGTCTCCAGTCTGGCTGGGATAAAGGGACGTCGTAAACAAGCGGGATTCGCCGAACACCAGGGCGGCAGCGCGAAAACAGCGAGGACGAAGAATGGCAAGAAAAGGAAAGAGAGCCGGGATCACTTATAGAGAGCAATAAGCTTATGTCGCGACGGGCGTGCAGACGGGTCGAGAGAAGGGGACACCGGGAACGCCGCATAGCAGAGGAAAGGAAAGCCCACCTGCTTCGTACGACGTTCACCATAATTCCCTCAAATGCTCTTGCATCTCGATCGAGGGGTTCCCTGCTCTTCCTGCGATGTGTGCATGAAACGAGGAACACCCATTTACTTCCATCTTCAAGATGCATCTCACGTTGGTTCGTTAGGTTGCAAGAAAGCTAGCACGGACATCGACAAGGGAGGATTCGAAGACGCGCTAAGTGAGCACGTATAGTACATACGACGACGGGCAATGTTCCTTTACATGCGTCCACCGACAAGACAGGAAGAAAAAAAGCGCGGAGCAGGCAATAATGAATCGCCGATGCTCGTCAAGGGAGTGATTTTGCGTTGCACCGATGGACACCGTAAAGGCCATGCACCCGCGCAGTACCAGCCCAAGACGAAGCGAGCAGTCCTTTCCTTATGCAACGGCAGTGCAAGCGCACCGCCCCGAGAACTGGGTCAGGTATTGATCAGGAAGGTTGTTTCCACGCGGTGCATACGGCAGTGCAACGGCCACCGGCTTCAAGACCGGCATCGCCTCCTCCAAAAAAACTGGGGCGGCCGCGCATGAACAGTGCGCCGTCGTGAGATGGAGCGAGAGGAAAACTCTCCGCAGCCTGCACAAAAGAGAAGGATCCGGATGGGCATTGTTGGCTTCGTGGTAAGCAACCACGCACAGCCCCCGATTAGCGTTGGCCGCAAGCGCGCAACTCTTATCGGGGACAATTCACTTTCCTCGTCGCAAAGCGCTGGACGGAGCCACGGCCGAGCCTTTTGAGGCGTTGCCGCAGCTCTGCTGGCTATAGTGCCTTGTAGGGCGCGCACACGGGAATCGGATCGCCGAACGCTATCGCGCTACTCAAATGCTGTGGCAGTGTTCACCCAGCGCCCCCTCTAGAGGAGGCGCTGGTTCACCCAACCTTTGTCTCGTACACGGAAGCCCGTTACCAAAGAACGCGAACCTTAAAATCCTTTGAACTACAGCGCTACGTTAAGCGCATAAACAAGCGATGGATGGACGCTGCGAGGCCTTAATTCATGCTGCTCTCGCAAGACAACACACCTGCGCTACCCAAGTGACCCCGAGCCATGTGTTACGCATACGCAAACATATGCATGACACGCAAGTCGTCACTGCAGAGCCTCCGTTTTTTTTTTGTTCATGGTTTCTTGTCGAGTCTAGCAAAAGCCCGCGTTTTCGGCCGAGTCCGCCTGAACACCGATCTTGGCCGCGGTCATCGGCTAATAAGGAACCATGCACTCACGGGTCCGCCTGCCGACCAGGATGATGAAGATGATGTTCTCAGGCTTAATCCTTGGATATCACAGCGAAGACGATGACGACCAGCCAATGCTGCCGGCGCAGCTCGCGGTGCATGCTGGAGGGGAGTTCTCGCGGCCATTGTTGCCTCAGCTATGACGGCGACCACGCGGTGTATGGGTGCCGACCGCCTGCCGACAAGGATGATGTCCTCAGGCTTAATCCTTCATATCACGGCGAAGACGATGACGACCAGCCAATGCTGCCGGCGCAGCTCGCGGTGCATGCTGGAGGGGAGTTCTCGCGGCCATTGTTGCCTCAGCAATGACGGCGACCACGCGGTGTATGGGTGCCGACCGCCTGCCGACAAGGATGATGTCCTCAGGCTTAATCCTTCATATCACAGCGAAGACGATGACGACCAGCCAATGCTGCCGGCGCAGCTCGCGGTGCATGCTGTAGGGGAGTTCTCGCGGCCATTGTTGCCTCAGCAATGACGGCGACCACGCGGTGTACGGGTGCCGACCGCCTGCCGACAAGGATGATGTCCTCAGGCTTAATCCTTCATATCACAGCGAAGACGATGACGACCAGCCAATGCTGCCGGCGCAGCTCGCGGTGCATGCTGGAGGGGAGTTCTCGCGGCCATTGTTGCCTCAGCAATGACGGCGACCACGCGGTGTATGGGTGCCGACCGCCTGCCGACAAGGATGATGTCCTCAGGCTTAATCCTTCATATCACAGCGAAGACGATGACGACCAGCCAATGCTGCCGGCGCAGCTCGCGGTGCATGCTGGAGGGGAGTTCTCGCGGCCATTGTTGCCTCAGCAATGACGGCGACCACGCGGTGTATGGGTGCTGACCGCCTGCCGACAAGGATGATGTCCTCAGGCTTAATCCTTCATATCACAGCGAAGACGATGACGACCAGCCAATGCTGCCGGCGCAGCTCGCGGTGCATGCTGGAGGGGAGTTCTCGCGGCCATTGTTGCCTCAGCAATGACGGCGACCACGCGGTGTACGGGTGCCGACCGCCTGCCGACAAGGATGATGTCCTCAGGCTTAATCCTTCATATCACAGCGAAGACGATGACGACCAGCCAATGCTGCCGGCGCAGCTCGCGGTGCATGCTGGAGGAGGAGTTCTCGCGGCCATTGTTGCCTCAGCAATGACGGCGACCACGCGGTGTATGGGTGCTGACCGCCTGCCGACAAGGATGATGTCCTCAGGCTTAATCCTTCATATCACAGCGAAGACGATGACGACCAGCCAATGCTGCCGGCGCAGCTCGCGGTGCATGCTGGAGGAGGAGTTCTCGCGGCCATTGTTGCCTCAGCAATGACGGCGACCACGCGGTGTATGGGTGCCGACCGCCTGCCCACAAGGATGATGTCCTCAGGCTTAATCCTTCATATCACAGCGAAGACGATGACGACCAGCCAATGCTGCCGGCGCAGCTCGCGGTGCATGCTGGAGGGGAGTTCTCGCGGCCATTGTTGCCTCAGCAATGACGGCGACCACGCGGTGTATGGGTGCTGACCGCCTGCCGACAAGGATGATGTCCTCAGGCTTAATCCTTCATATCACAGCGAAGACGATGACGACCAGCCAATGCTGCCGGCGCAGCTCGCGGTGCATGCTGGAGGAGGAGTTCTCGCGGCCATTGTTGCCTCAGCAATGACGGCGACCACGCGGTGTATGGGTGCCGACCGCCTGCCGACAAGGATGATGTCCTCAGGCTTAATCCTTCATATCACAGCGAAGACGATGACGACCAGCCAATGCTGCCGGCGCAGCTCGCGGTGCATGCTGGAGGGGAGTTCTCGCGGCCATTGTTGCCTCAGCAATGACGGCGACCACGCGGTGTATGGGTGCTGACCGCCTGCCGACAAGGATGATGTCCTCAGGCTTAATCCTTCATATCACAGCGAAGACGATGACGACCAGCCAATGCTGCCGGCGCAGCTCGCGGTGCATGCTGGAGGAGGAGTTCTCGCGGCCATTGTTGCCTCAGCAATGACGGCGACCACGCGGTGTATGGGTGCTGACCGCCTGCCGACAAGGATGATGTCCTCAGGCTTAATCCTTCATATCACAGCGAAGACGATGACGACCAGCCAATGCTGCCGGCGCAGCTCGCGGTGCATGCTGGAGGGGAGTTCTCGCGGCCATTGTTGCCTCAGCAATGACGGCGACCACGCGGTGTATGGGTGCTGACCGCCTGCCGACAAGGATGATGTCCTCAGGCTTAATCCTTCATATCACAGCGAAGACGATGACGACCAGCCAATGCTGCCGGCGCAGCTCGCGGTGCATGCTGGAGGAGGAGTTCTCGCGGCCATTGTTGCCTCAGCTATGACGGCGACCACGTGGTGTATGGGTGCCAATCCGACACGTGCTGCCCTGTCTTAAGCTGTCACTACAATGGCAGCGTTTACAGCCATAACATACCAAGCCCTCCTCCTACGTCCCTTAATTTTCACCTTAAAACATGGTCGTGGCTCGCGGAGCGCGGCACAGTGAAGACGAAGGTGACGAGAGAAAGCTTCACAAGCGGGTATTCGGCAATCTCCCACAGTGAGAACGCGCCATTTTTCCACTGTGGGCAACAACAATAATAAAAAAACACGTAGATTCCAATTAAAGAGTGGGAAAGTTTTGTGTTTTGTTTGAAATTGTGGATGTGATTTCCAGATTTCCGTGAGTTTTGTCACCCGAGTTCCCCCGCTGTCACCTCTGATCACACTCAAGGCCACTTCCTTTAAGCTGTCGACGCTTTCAAGTCTGAACATCGCATGCAGGTTGCACCCATCCCTTTTCTTCGCAACACCTACCTTTCCATCTTTCTTTTCCGTTCTCAATGCTCGTGACGAACACACCAGAAGTGATCACAACCATCTGATATCCACTTTCTGACGCCGCAAACAACTGTACTCAATAACAAGTGACACCAAACGCAATATACAACCAGATAAAAAAATAATAATCCTTTTGAAAACAGAGCAGGTCAGTGGGCCACAATAAGATCTGCATGTCATTCGCCAGTACAAACGCACTGACTTCTCCACTGTGCGAACACTTTCTCTCAAGCTGTTCTTTGTTGGCGCATAACTCTGAGATTCTGCACGATGTTTACTTTCGTTGATTCTTTATTAGTGCATTTAATGCAGCTCTGTGGTGTCACAGAACCTTTTCAGCTTGAATCTATGGATTCTACTGACAGTGTTTGCTGTGCACGTAATGAACCACAGGCATCCAAAAAGTAAAACAGAGCAGGTGATATGCGAAAGAACTTGCATCATGGCACAGAATGTATGCAGAATGCACACACATACAGCCAGGACGCATAAGGTACGTCTGACTGGCCAGTGCGATAATTTCATGTTTGCCTTACGAGCGGCCAAGGCAAAGCAGTGCAATTTTTCTAAAGGCCTGTGCTCAGTTTTACTTTTGGAGCACCTGTACAGGATATGTTATCTGGTCTCAGTGGGATCCCTAAAGTAGCTGCGAAAAGTGCCGAGAAAGCTGCAGGAAGGAAGCAAGCGATTATGAGAAGTTAATTCCTGTGGTACACTTCCCAACATCAGCTACCACCGACACGCCACATAGCAGCGTTGCAAGCCCAATTTGTTGACTCCACCGACATGCCACACAGCAGCGTTGCAAGCCCAATTTGTTAACTCAATGCCAGCCGCCAAGTATTGCCTCAGTGACAACTGATCACCATCTTCAGCCAGACTACACCCACTGCAGGACAAAGGCCTCTCCAATATCCCTCCACTTAACATCGTCCTGTGCCATCTGCAGCCACATTACCCCACAAACTTCTTAATCTTATCTGCCCACCTAACTTTCTACCGCCCCTGCTATGCTTGCCTTCTTTTGGAATCCATTCCGTTACCTTTAACGACAATCGGTTATCTTGTTTTTGCATTACCTGTTCTGCCAAAACCCATTTCTTCTTTTTGATTTCAGCCAGGATGTCATTAATCTGCGTTTGTTCCCCGACCCACTCTACTTTTTTCCTGTCTCTTATAAGTTACACCCATCATTTTCCTTTCAATGGCTAGCTGTGTTGTCCACAATTTAATTTGAACCCTGACAAATGCACTCCACCCCATTCTTATTCTTCTAGTTATTTCACTTTCATGGTCCGGATTTGCAGTCACTACTTAAGTAGACGTATTCCCTTACCACTTTCAGTGACTCACTACCAATCGTTAACTGCTCTTCTCTTATGAGACTGTTGAACATTACTTTAGTTTTCTGCATATTAATTTTTTGGCCAGAAGTTCTGCTTCGCCTGTCCAAGTCATTGATCATGCTTTGCAATTCATCCCTTGAGCGACTTAGCAAGGCAATGTCACTTTTGGTCATCAGTTCAATACGTGGAAAGAATGGAGCAACACGTTGAAGAACACGTTTTCATCCGAGCTGTTATTAATTTAATGGCAAGAGCGTGTAATTAAAATTAAACAAAACGCCTGTGAGAGTTTATGCTAGTATGCCTTTGCAAAGTTGCGACTGGTAGAGTGCTGCCCAGAGAGAGTGACAACTATGGAGGCATAACAGTTTGCGTGATGACTAAAGACACTTAGTTTAAATGAACGTAAGCTATGTGCTGCAAGTTTCTCGAGCCAATTTCGGCTGTTTTCCACATTCTTGAACTTCGCAAACTCCAGCACAGCCCTCCAATGTTCATCAGCAAGATCATGACTGGTACACTAACATGCAGCTTCAGTGAGAACACAAATTCCAGAGCAACATATGCTAAACTATCCAATCCAACTGTGAGACGACCTTTAGATATACTGTCCTGTGCTTCGGCTATTGCTCATAATCACCGCAATTAGTGAAAAACTATATGCTTCACTACATCAAATAATTCTTGGAATGTCATAGACAATGACAAGTTTTGGCAACTTGAAATGATAGCTCTATTTTATGAAAGACTGCCAGCCCCTTGCACGCTCAGATTTCAGCCGCGAAGGCCAAGATGGAGAGACTTGTGCAAAAAGAATAAATGCCATTTTTACAAATTGAGGATGTGGCCAAGATCAAAGGAGCACTAGGTGCACTTGGTACACTCTCTAGATTGCACACGGAACTATTTCACCTGTTATAAGCAGAACAACTAAGTAATGACAACCACGTAAGTTTGTGTACAAGGGGGAGTAAGAGGCCACGGCCTCCTTAGCCTGCTTGGGGCAAGAGTAAATTCTGAAGTGCCTGCGCAGCAGTACAATATGACTGCCTCTTTGGCATGTCCTAACGAAATCAAATATTGCATTTTCAAGGCCCCTAGGAGCTACGTCTACAAGAAAAACTATGTTTGGAATTACCATACAAGGGAGAAGTACTACGAGCATACATAAGGGTCCATATGAGTATTAGATCAGGAGCTACCATAGACTCCTATGTATTCCACTGAGGCTATTTTCTTGATCATCATCTATGGTCACCCAGATAAAATTGTATGCTACTGAGTCTACACCAGCCAACACAAAAGTGCAAAGGGTAGCCCTATAAATGCTTCACTTTAAAACAGGAAGAGGAGTACTGCTGGACAGCTTTAGTCTCCAAACTGCAGGATTCCGAATATGCCTGTGGGTGCACAAATTGTTTCAACTGCTTTAGGATTGTGGAATGCAATCTGCAATACCTATAATAGCACCCTTAGAACTTCACCAAAAACTTTATGAATACTTCCACCAGAAATATCCATCAGTGATCAGTTTAAGATGTTAAACCCTTTCGCTTCTGATGTTAAACCCCATAAACCAAACCAACCAGTTCCCGAAAGATTTATTTATGCGATAGTAGTAAAGCATATATATTTCACCTCAGTGAAGAAAGCACCAAAATACCCATAAGCATCCACTTTTGGCAAATCCTAGCACAGGTATTAAAGCACTGGTTTCATGTGATGCAGTAAAACGGCTGTCTAAGTAGATTCTTTGTGTGTGAACAATAGTGCATATGAACAGTACCGTGTGTAGTTTTACAGGAGTATAGACACCAAATTTTTGTTTTGGTGTTTTTGTCTTTGTAATGATGCATAAAATGTTAGTATGCATGGATCACCACATTATATTCACCTGTGACTGGTAAATAATTTATAATTCAATGTCCTCTCTCATGCTACTTTCGCTTCATTTTCAGCTGCCAAGCGATGACAGACACCGAGGTTTAGTAGAGGTCATGCGAGGCAACAAAAGCTGACATAATCACTGCTTTGTTGTTATAATTTACTGCAATGCTTAAGCCAGCCTTCCTCAAAAGCCAAAACAATAATGAATTAAAAAGCAGCGATATTATTGCACTTTTTCATGCTTCATGTGACCTCTTTGACACAGCCATTGCTCAGCTGTTGAAACCAAAACAACATGAGAAAAAATTTAGTTGCGAAGTGTTCAGTGATCATGGGCAAATACAACATAGTGATCCATGTAGTCATACAATACATGTAGTCGTACACAGTTAATATGACCGATATTAGTATGGATAATTTTTCTGGGGAGCAAGGTTATTTTTAAATGTGTTTATACCTTGTTAATATAAAAACTTGTGGTCTGAACAATGGAGAGGTTGAAAAAGACCTCATAGAGGTCCATGCATTCTTGTTGCATTAATATAGACAGCAATTAGAACAAAAGACTGACTACTCAAACCAGGTAATTCCTTTCCTCTCTTTTGAATGAGAGACACCAGCGAAACGCAGTGCAAATGACTTAGTGACAACTAAGAGGGCGAGGACGGGGCCTAGTAGGTTGTGCATGATGCTTATTACGCACTACACTTTAGGGAACGAACACAGAAGAAAGGACAACGACAGGATGCAGGGTGAACTGACAATTGTTTACTAGTAAACGAAGTAAGTATTAGGTAACGTCCTGTCAGTGTCCTTCCTTTCTTCTGTGTTCGTCCCGTAAAATGTAAAGTGTAATAAGCATCATTAGTGACAACATTTTTATTATTCTGTTTTGCGGTTTCGTGCATTAGAATGCAAGGTGCCTGGTCGAGGCACCTTTACATTTGCCGTATTGCATGAATGGCTGTGAAGGAACCTCTCTCAACAGCTTCTGTGATGTTGAAAAACGTGTTAGCAGCTGTCGGGTACAAAATATCGGATTCTTGGGAGGTGAACAGTCACAGTAGGAGACATGGCATCATGCCGTCAAATGCCATCATGTACCTCATAAACTGTTTCGTGCTTCCAGCTGCACTGTATTTTTTTTTCATGATAATGGCAACAAGAATTTAACTTTCAAGGCTTTCAAGATTGTTTAATTTTCACTTAACTGGACACTACTATGCGCAGAAGCAGACCTAATCACAATGAGTTTCTTCAGTTTTTTTTCCCCTTCAAAATTGGTTAACATGACTGGCTCACCCTAAGATAGTTTTGCTCGGTGAGCGAAATGTCCATATTAATGGGGCACGACTGTATACTAATATTATAGACGTCATCACAGAGTAGGAAAAATGCAACCAAAATTTACTATCTATAGTTGAAGTCAGATTCCTGCAGGCACACACTATTTGCAAAGGTTACTTCTGCCTAGTATGGATACTTATGCGATTAAGAATGGACTACATGTGATGCCAACTTGTGGACGGAACACTGAAGCCAACTACACCCAATTTTAGTTTTCAGTAGAATTTGACTGTTCAGTCAGCTGTGGCCTTGCTGGCATTTGTTTGGCAGCGAGACATGCATTTACTGCCGAGAACATTTTACCCTGCCACTTTATTCAAAATTAGGATGATGACGTCGAGAAAAATCATAGACTCCCGAGATCGCTGGTAGGAATCAGATGGTGGTGTGATCTAGCCTCACAAGATATCAATACTCGCATTTCTCAGCCTTACCTCAAAGAGAAATAATCACATGACAGCTTAAGGTTTTATTCTGTGGAGATTAACAATCATGCCATCCTTGATGACTGGCAGAAGTTATGCACACAACACAACTCGCTGCAGGTTCAACAGTGTGTAGCGCCTATAACGGAGCAGCCAAATAAGTAGCTGTAGCAAATGATTTTTCACTCTCTACTGCCCTCTGCTTTTTATGCCACTTACAGTTTTGACTTATTAAATAAAATCTCCTGCATTTCAGTGGTACTGGCATCAAAGTTTCATTCTGAAACTGACCACGGACCTTAGTAATCATATTGCTGCCAAACGGCGGGAATGCAGTGGCTGTTCCAAATTTCATTTGTAGTGTATGTTGTACATACTGGCAAAAGACCATGAAATTGTATTATTAGCATCCAAATGAACAATATTTTGGCGCTTGAGCATGAAATTGCTCTGGAGCAACAGGAAATGGAGTGAGAACTTCCTCAAGAAAGTCTTTCCAGAAAGGTATGTCCAAAGATGAACATTTTTAGGCAATTTAGGCACAATTACACAATGTCTGGCATACCTCACTGAAACAGCTTTTTTGTCACTGTAAATGAAAGCAACCTTTTAGGAAAAGTAATTTATATGTTACTCTTTTGCATTGTAGTAATACTTTTATGTGTGCAGCACTCCACCCTATTAGAAACAGATGCAAGGTCATGCGCTAATAGATGGAGCTAGCACTTCCTACTTACATGCTCAACTTTTGAGCAGAGCCAAAAAGTGTGCAATTACAAACAACAAACTTATGTGCACGGATGCAGGTCACTCTCAATGAAGCAGGCATAATCAGGGGCAAAACTATAGTGGAGACCTGACAGAATGAGATATTTTTAATGTCCTAGAAAGGTATTAATGAAATTTGCTTTACGTTTTCAAGCCATGTCATGTTATTAGATAGTTAATGTACTAACAGTCTGCACTCTTCAGTCAATGCTACCGGTGAATAATAAATAAAATGCTAATGCAGAAGAGCAAAAGGTCATGCTGCCTTACTGACTTCAATCATGAGCCCAGAATTTACAATGAACATCTTGCACCACACGCACAACAGTTTGGCGGCTACTAATTCATTGCATAGCAAGTGAGGCTAAGAATAACACTGCACCTGTAAATAGTTTTATTGGTAAGAATGAAGCAAAATAAAAGCGGAAAACAAGGGTACAATAAAAAATGCATACCACAATATTATTACAGAGCAAGACTTTGGAACAGTACAAATAAAAACAAAGTGCTGTAGTAAAAGGTACAGTACTTCACAGTGAGATAGCAGGAAACATCTTACCATCACAGCAAAAAACTGAAACACTTGCTTGAGATGGATTTAATGGGGGGCGGTCATGTACGATAAATGAAAGTTGTCAGCTCATTAATATAGATGTATTCAGCTACACAGGCAGCATGTTGCAAGGAGCTTGACACTCCCTACTATGCTTTGCTGATGCAATACAGGTCTGTATTTCACACGAAGTTCGCATACCTCAGAAAAATTACAAATGCGACACGAGCAACTACTACTGTTATCAACAAATCCTGCCATGGTCTCTGTCACTACAAAGCATCTGAGTCAATGTTTTCACAGCAGTGGTACCTGACAAAGAACTAGAGACGGAAAACACTAAAAATCCAGCAATGCACAACAGAAGAAATCCTCAGGAACAACCAACCACTCACTGAAAAAGCAAACTGTTAGAATTAAGAATAGCGCCCGGATGCATCCTGCACAACAGTACGTAAAAGGATAAGACCGACGAAGAAAGAAAATAAGGAACGAAACAACGCCTGTCCACGAAATGAGAGTTCATAATCTCCCCTGCCAAATATATCCAGACGACAGCAGCGCTTAGAGGGGAAATCCCGACTCTCATCAAAAGCTAACATGCTTTCATGAAACGCTGCCTGCCAGAACAATGCATATGAGGGCTTAAAAAAAAAAAAACAGACAATGGAAGCCATGCACGCACGACATTAAACGCTCTGCTACGTCACCCGAAAAAGACTGTTTCGTGCACAGGCGACCCGTAACAAGCGCTGCGAAGCGCGCGACGCTATGCATGCAAATAGGCGAAACCAAACCAGTTGTCGGAAGAGCCGAAAAAGAACAGCTGCGGCCTAGCAAACAGGGTCGTGAGCACGGGCCAACTGTGATCTCCAGCGAAATGCCGGCGACCGCTGCAGTGGGGCAGTGCCTGGATGCACGGACAAGAGCATGACCTCATCGAGGGAGGGGTGCCTGAAGAGCGACCCACCTAGCCTTTTTTAGTTCACGCTGCTTGCGTCACAAAGACGAGCCGCAGCAGCACGGAACAACGTCTAGCACGCGTGACCAGCGAGCCAAAAAGGCTAACGAGATCGGCAGACGTCAAGAAACGACCTCAGCCTTCGCTAACCTGCGACGACACGTTATAACAACGTACGCAAGGTTACGATCGGTTTACGGTTTGACCAGACGCCGCAATGCGGCTGTGGCAAGGCGGAGACACAAGGGATGGACAAAGGATCGCACGTACAGCATCGCAATTACGAAAAAGCTATATATAACGCACTAAACAATGCAGTTCTTGTTTACTCAACCACTATTGTTGCGTCTTCGACATGCATGCATATTTTTGTTTTCACGAAACTGCAACCAACTACCAACAGAGCCAATAGCTCCCTGGCTGAGCGTCAACAGATGGCGTTTCTTTTGCACAAAACAGGGGAAAACCACTTTCGTTGGTTTAGCTTACGAAAGCGGCCGTGTTGGAAGGCATACGTCTTTTTTTTTTTTTTTTTGCGCGCTATAGATGCATCACATCATACGCGTCGTCAACGCGTCAGAGGTCAAACAAAAACAGTAACTGATGCGATCATCTCACGTCGATGACGAACGCGAAGAAGGGCTGCAAACGCGCAAACGCTTTCAGTGGTCACCTGCGGTACGTCTTCCTCCAAGACAGGCACGCATATCACAGTGCTGGAGCGAACAATAAACTCCGTGTAGCAGACGGTGATGGGAGGTTTAGGCTTACGCGTGCAGCGCTAGATCCGCGGTTTGCGCTCGCACCGTGCTCACCTCAAGACGTTCGCAGGAATTTCCAGCAACCATCACCGTCCCAAATGTCCGTCAGGCGATTTCCCTCGTGCATGCACCATCCACGTCGCAATGCGACTTGCAAGCATCGGGCATGTCAGCTCTAAACAGTCCGCTTCCTGCACTGTCTTCTGCAACACAACTGAGCCACACAGCTGATCAAACTCGCACGCTAGAGGTCGCATGTCCACGTGACTGGCACCATGCCAACCAATCACGAGGCGCCCAGCTCGACCACTCGCGGAACGCGTAGCAACAGCGTCGTTCATGAGGTCACGTGCGCTTGGGCAATCAGCTGTTTCTCCTCCACGCGAAGCCACGCCGCAGCTGCGCTGGAAGCGGCAGGACGTGCCGACGTTTGCTCGCTGCTTCTCCTTTCCCCTAAAAGCATTTGTAAACAAATGACACGCTGCCGCTCCAGCTTACCACGCTCAGCAGCCTTTTGTCCACCGCCCACTCAGTCGGCTTCGGCTGCGACGTTTCGCTCAACTACTTCCGACCCTTGCCACCTGCAACTGAGGATGCGGTGTGACGCAACAGTAATAAATATACGGAAGCCGCAACCGTTTCAAGGGCTTTATGATTTTCCTCTCTGCGTTCAAATCGCGATGCGTGACCAGGTATGCAGGCACAATTTGCATCGGGAAATTCGCGGTGGATGTGTGCAGCTTAAAGCGTGTCGCCATCCGTAGCGGCAGTGACGGACGCGAGCGCGCAGCCCGAGATAACAGCTGCTACGCGTAGCAACCCGTAATACAGATTATTGCTCGGGAGAAACCAGTCGCTGCACTGCCCGTTACATTACAGCTTATGAATCGTCACAGAAAATGTAAAATGTAGTAGCGTGCAGAAGAATATGGACCATGCTTCGGCGGGCAGCCTTCTCACTCGTTACCTAGCGAAAAGTAATGGATGTTTCATGCACATGCAAGTAATATTTACTTTTGCCCTTGCACATCAAGCCAGCAGACATTTATTTCCGTTATGCAATGCAACAGAAGACTTTGAACGCTGAAGTATGGTCTATATTATTCTGTCCACAACTGTACACTTGATTCCTTGCACTATTAAATTCAATACCGTGTTATGCTAACCACTCAACACATTAAAACAGAAAGCAAAAATGATGCAGCCGTAAAGACACTCTCTTCACGCAGTGTTATATCAGCAGATTAACTCATGTGCAAACAATTTATTTTCCTTTTCAACTAAGAAAGATAACGTAGAGAGAGGCAAAAGCAAAGAGGTCAGCCCTAAGTGACGTTCTTTGGTGAGCTACAATATAAACCTAAAACACAGCTCTGGTCAAAGCTGGAAGCAGATGATTGAAACAATGCCACCATTTGTCATGACAACACAACAGATTCGTCTCTTTTTAGAGCTGACTTGTAATGCAATGATATGATGCACCTTCAACACTCCAAGCTCAGATGTAAGAAATCTTTGGTGCAATTATAGTGAAGTGAACTTTGATTATGGCTAAACACCTGCTGCATACAAAAATAATCAGTTCAAGGAAGCTGCCCATGTAGACAGCAAACATAATGACAAGAGACGCATGACACAGTTACAAGTAGCAAAATGCTTTGGTAACATAAAACAATTTCCTTTTTATTGTTTCAGCCTACATCAACTGCATCATGTTTCAGTTTCCTTTTCTGCCGTTTGTGGGACTTCTTTTTTAATTGTTTTGGCATCATATTCGGACTTCCATCATCTTGTGCGGAAACTTGACAGCTGTCCTTCAACAGTGCAGCTCTTTTGTTTGGCAACTTATCCCTGCCACTGCTTGGCATGCACAATAGCCAGTCTTCTTGTTCCTGCACACGCTTAAGTTTCCCACTCATCCTATGGCCATGTCTTGCAGCTCTGCAAAAGATAAAAGAAATATGCCCGTGTATCAGCAAACATGCAGCATGCTGTTCTCAAAGGCCGCATTTCCGTGCGAAGTGAACAATGGTGCAACCTGACTTGCTGTACATATGGTGGGGGAAACCTTGACAATACTCATGCATTCCGAGACTGCTCACACATTCCAACTGCCCCCACCCAGTACCTGTCTCAAATTCGAGCTAGAAACAGCCCTATTTCATGGGCAAGCCAGCTCACATTATCACACTGGCTTCACTATACAGCCTTTATCAAAAATATACAGCCCAAGCTGCAGGGCTTCTAAGCCCTGCAGCATGGCTCGCTTTGCATCCTCAGTGACCCTAATCCCTCGAAGGCAGGAGGAACTCGCGTCCTCAACCCTTCCAAGATTATGACTGCTAATTGTGCTAGACAGCCTCGCTATACAGTTTAGAAGAAAACACCTTGGGATTTATAGTTCTGACGAAGGCTGCCATACATACTATCCTGGCTTGACAACACTGCACTAGCTATCAGAGCTAGACACGTTTCATACAAGAGAATGTGTTCCTTGAAAAACTAAATCAGTAGTCCATTTGTTCAACGGTGATACCTGTTCTTAAACACATAAGTAGCAGCAGTGCCAATGCCATCTGTAAGAAAAAAATCTCTAAGCGCTTTTTCAGTTTTCAAGGAAGGCCACAAGCATGAAATGCTTTATAGCTGGAGAAGCAATAATGCCACTTAACTCAATCGCACCTAACCTGGCAGTCGTGACATGCATGTGCTCTACAACATTAGCAATACTATGGCACATTCACACAACATACTGGCCTAGTTCAGCTGTTCAGTGCATAAATAGATTCACGATGACGGTGATGAATTTTGATGCCACAAGAGCAGCTTTAGCTAAAGAGCACCATGGCATAGGATGTTTATTGTCTACACAAGGTGGAGTCAAAGACCCATTTTCCAGACATTTCACCTCAATGAAGCTCAGCAGCAGACAAGGGGAGACCTAGCACCCACTGGAAAACTGGTGTGTACCCGGTGGTAGCACCAGGGACCGAGTTTCGCACTTCCCGCATATAAGGCAAATGCTCAAGCCACTTGGCCACTACTGCGGTGAGGAAGTATATTCAGAACACCACCGAGTGCTCTGTTTACATCTGTATATATCATATAAATCTGCACATATGTTTCTGAAATAAACAAGACAAAAATGTTCTGCAGTTTCAGCCTGTGTCTTGACATGTGAGGCACTTCTGACACACATGAACGAGTAATGTGGGGGCACATTGCTACTGCGCACACTAGGTTACAGATCATGGCTTTTTGTCTTTCTCTCGCCCTCTCTTTTTTTAAGTGGACCGAATCAACCTTTGATAATGAACACTTAAATTTATTTCAGCTTGCTCTCATGAGTGCGACAGTCAAGAAATCACAACGCTAGGGCATCATTAGTAAATGCACCACAACACTATGGCATCACGAGTAAATGATGAAAAGGTCTGAGAAAACATGTTTTTAAGTTCACTTCTTTGTGACAATACAGAGTGTCTTTTTAATCAGGAGTTACCGTGGCAGCTTTCTGAGAATTCAACGGGAATATTACCTGGCAGTGTGAAAGTGCACATGTTGATAACCACTGGCACGGCTTTGCCACTGTTCTTTTTTTTTTTTTTCAAATTGCATTTCGGAAACATAATTTAAAGGAAAGATTCTGGAATGCAGGCACATGCACAGCTGTCCCACCTCCTGTTGACCTAGCTTTTCACCCATTTGCTCCTTGGTTTGTGTGCCATTACTTCCACAAAGAACACAAGCAGACAGCCTCTCACATTAAAAATCCGAACAGCCAAAGTAAATGAAATGCCGACAGTGAAATGAATCACAGGCTTTGCACACACTGCCACTGCAAGTTTTTCTCCAACATGACGGCCCCTGCGAATTGAAGGAGCTATGATGAAAAATTCAACTTGCAAGCTGATGAATATGCGCTGGCGAATAGGAACTGAGCAGCAGGGAGACAGTTCGACGTGAGTGAAAAAAAGACTCGAGACAGGTGCAAGAGAGCTCCGGCGAATGAAGCCAATAAAAAATGCACACTGCAGGAAGAAGGCATGCTAGCTAGACCTCGAGGATTGTTAGCGCATGGCACCTGCAGCAAGAACATGTTTTCGTCGCACTCTTTAACAAAGAGATTCTCACCGCATTATTATAGTCCTTACCGAATGCACAGCCGTGTCTTATACATTTATGTGACTTATGTGCGATTTAAAAAAAAAAAACACTGCCATTTGCAGGGCAGCAAGACATAAACAGATGCGACTTGATGACAAACAAATATGGTACTGTGGTTAAATGTGTGCTTTTTCTGCTATTACTTCATTACCTTTCGTAGGCAAAGCACACCAGTGGTCACCCTGTTGTCGTTGGTGAAGCTGAGCCCCAAAAAACATCCGCACTCTCGTCTTTTCCTGTGGAAGTCACTCAACATCGCTACACACTGTTAACAAATCTTCCTGGAGTGACAGATTTTAGAAGCTAACAGTAATGGAGTGGTATGTAAGCATGCTGCAACTGAGACTGCCCTGTGGAACGTCTCAATGCAGTGCTCACAGCAACGCAGTGTGTGGTAACTTGCACCGCTTGGTAGAAACAAACAGAAGCTAGTACAGTATACTGTCCACGCAGCATTTTTGGTTGTGGTGCTTAAAAGTTAGGAAATTAAACTACAGTGTATGAACTCAGCAACGTGGTTTCTGTAGTGTTTTTTTAAAACACACTGTCAAGGCAGCGCTGCACATCACTTGAAACTCTAGTGCTGCGCCCTTGTGGTAATGTGCCCCTAAGTAGGCTTGTAGTGCTTGTACAAAGGACCACAAAGGTAACTCTAAGACAAATTCAAGCTTCAGAGGAGTATGTGTTACAGTTACTGTTAGCAAATACTATAAACTCAAACAACGTACTGTATATATGCGGGTAAGAGCCGCACTTGTGTACAGGCCGCTCTCCCCAACTTGGGTGCTCACAACCAGAAAAAAAATATATATATCGCTACACAACTGGTGTGGAGAGTGAATGATGCCTATATGTATGATGGCAGATGGAAGGTAACTACTGCCTTCAAGCGAAAGACACTTATGAAGGAGACATCTCCGAACAGAATCAATGTGAGACGAAAGTGGCTGTATGTCCGACGTACTATAGTTCCAAGACTGGGGGAAAAGTGTGTGGTCTAACAGGTGGGGGAGGGGGTGAGGGCCTTTTAAAGCATCAAGAGACAATTAAGCACAATTCAGACACCTCTACCCTGAGAGGATGGAAATGGTCGACCATGAACTGACGCCAAGAAGAGCGCTACTTCAGCTCGTCCACTCTTGGATTCTTAATGCGTGGCGTGCTGTGTCCCCTGAGGTTGTTGGCAGAGCTTTAAATTTACAGGCATTTCGAATGTAATGGGTCGAACCTATGATGATTTCATTTGCTAGAGTGTTGAGGAGCCAGGTCAGAGAAGCGGAGACAGCGATAGCAATGAAGGACCTTATATTTATCGGGAACTAGGCGACACACTGTATGGCACAATTAAGTAGCCTCCCCAAAATACAGTTTGAAAACTGACCTGAAAAATGTGACTTTGGGGTAAGAGCTGCACCCCACCAAAATTGCGAAAAAAAAGTGCGGCCCTTACCTGCACATATACGCTAGTTTAGTTGATGTGAAATCTGAGTAGACAGGTTCGCAGACCAACACTACAGCATAAACACTGTAGATGAAAAATGCGGCTACACAGAGCCCACATCGAACACTTTTTGACAAACAAGGTTATTTGCCAAAACGGACAAGCCCCACACTTAAGTGTGCGGACGCCAAAACCATGTTGAACACTAGCAGCAGACTTCCCTTCTTTTGTGCCCTTTTCATGGTCTTTGTGCAAAAAGCGAAAGCGGTATTAATGCTCATGTAGGACCAAGATTACCACTGTGCTGCGTGTTGTTCCTGGTGTCTGAGTGTTCTCTCTAACCGAATTTTGCATCCGCAGGCATTTATTCCATCAGAGATTCGGCACCACAACACTATTGTAAATTATGCTAGTCGCATTGTTTTTGATAGTACTAAGCAGGTGTTTGTTATAGACCCCATTCACTATAAGATTTGCTGGCTGGCAGGAGACTTCTACGGGGCAACACTTAGCCTCTGGAGCTGCCATACTGTGGTGAGGTTCAAAACAAAAATCTCCAACTGAGGGTTGCTCACGGGCTCTTAAGACACTGAAAAAAAGGGAGTGGGGAAGGGGAAGTGAGCCTCACTTCTCCAATAGGTGTGTTGAAGGGCGCTGACAAAAGTACCCCCCCCCCCCCCCCCCCCCCCCCCCCCCCCCCCCCCCCCCCCCGCTAGCCTTGGGGTGGGGGGTCATTATCAGACAACAGGATAGCCCTCGCTCCTGTAGGTGCCTATGCAGGTCATGGTTGCTTGCATAGGCATGCTGTGTAGTTGATGGCACATGAATAAGCACTACAAATGGGCATGATTGTAAATGTTCTGTTCTCAGTAAAAGTGGCCTGTCATTAGTTAAGTGGTAATGGTCAGTATAGGCCGACTTCGATGTATCCTCAGTGTCCTTTTAATAACTTGCAACAGTGGAAGCAGAGTAAATTAATGTGGATTCTTCTTGACAGAAAGCCAACACACAGAGGCAGAAACCAAAGCAGAAGAAACGTCAACAAAGTAATTTTAATGATTAATTTTCCATGTGGCGTTCTCGTCTAACATACACAGTTCTATACGAAGGCTGCGAGCTCAGCCTGTGTGTTTCTTCTTTGTTTTTGTCTCAAACACCTTCCTCTCTCCTCTTTCTGTCTCTCCCTTTGTTCCCCTTCCCAGGTATAGGGTGTAGCATACTGGGCGTCGCCTACTTCACCTCCCTGCCTTTCTGTTCATCATTCTCTCTCTCTCTCTCTAGTAGTGCCTACTAGCTACTGTCCAAAATTGACAATTATATGATGATGTTAATAATTATGTGACTGAATTTTTATGGTGCAAGGGCATCTCTGACAGTTGACAATAATGTTGGAACTAGTCATACAGGGTGCAGCCATTACATACTTGTGTGCTGTGAGACCACCGCATGCCTTGAAGAGCTCCTCATCTGGTATTCTGCAACAGAAGAAATTGCTCATGAGAGCTCAAATGTGAACTAATAAAGTGGTGGCATGCTCTGCTAATTTCAGCTAGAGCCTCTCTGCATCTACTGGCCAGATTTTAGCAAAATATGTGCATCATTATTAAAAAACTCTGCATGCAATCACGACAACACATGCCCTGGCACGCCGCTTTGAACAGAAATTTAACCCAGTGGTTCTCAAACTGGTTTCTGTGGAACCCTTGGGTTCCTGGAGCGGTTTCTGGGTTCTCTGAGCACCCAAATCCATGCATACTCAACCTCCATTATTCCTTTTACTTACTTTATTTTGTGATTAATCATACTGCAACTGATTATAGCAGACTGCTCCTTTTTATCGACAGTCATTAACTGAATTTTGGCGTTTTTTTAAGGACCGTGCATTTGTAAACCCTTGCACGTATGTTAGTGCAGGAAGGAATAGAAACCAAGGCATGTGGTTTTCCTCAGTACCTTTAAAATGCCATTGGGTTTTTGAGAAGCTTAAAAAGATCAAAACCCTGATTTATTCCGTCACAGTGCAAGGTATTGTATAGCCGAGAATCTTTGCATTGTTTGCTTGTTCATTTCTTCAAAGCTGCCGACAGATGGATTTATCGCTTTATTTGTGATGCAAGACGTGACCAGATTTATTGCTAACAGATGTCCTTGTCGCTCTCCGCCCCCTGGCAGCCGCCAAAGCAGCCCGAGCCGTCCTGAAGAAGTAGATCATAAGAAAGGCACAGAAGCTGTCCCAATTGAAGACGAAGTGTGAAGCAGTCATCGTCTCCAGAAGCATTCGCCGGAATACGGACTATTATCGGACTGCACGCGAGCAAAGGAGGACTCCTCAGCACCGAAGATTGGTAGTCACGAATCTTAGTACTGTTTGCTTGTTCATTTCTTCAAAGCTGCCGACAGACGGCTTCACTGCTTTATTTGTGATGCAAGACGCGGCCAGATTTATCTCGAAGTACTGCAGCCAGGCTGAAGTGATTCTAAGTTTTTCCAGACTGTTGCAGCAACTTTGTAAGGCATATTTCGAAAGTTCGCTATAGGCTTTAAACTGAGCACGGCCGAGAGCGGCAGGCATTCTGCTCAATGACCGCTGAGCACGCTTGTTGATTTCGCTGCCGCCGAGCCATTCATCCATTGTGGGTGCATGTCAGTCCAATAAACAGTTTTCTTTTAAAAGAACTCTTTGCTGTCTTCCTCACTGCCTGGACTGCTGTCATCCCAATGTGACGTCTGGTGGAGGTGCCAATGGATGTCTTTGTCGTCCTCACCCTCTGGGTGCTGCCAAAGCAGCCCGAGCTGTTCCGAAGGAGTAGATCACGAGAAAGCCACAGAAGCCGCCCCAACTGAAGACAAAGTGCTTAGCAGTTATCGTCTCCAGAGATGTTTGCCTGGATACGGACTACTACTGGACCGCATGCGAGCAAAGAACTCCTCAGTGCCGACATCAACCATGGCTACAACACCAACCTCCATCATTTTGCGCCAGCCCCGACTGTCGCCCAGGTTCAACGGTTCACCGGCTGAGGATCCTGAAGAATGTCTGGACCAGTTTCAGTGCGTCACCATGTTCAACAGCTGGGATGACAAGACTAAAGTGAGCCACGTTTTCTTCACCCTGAAAGGACCAGCCAAAATTTGGTTCGAAAACCATGAACTTTTTCTGGCGATGCGGGAATCATTCAAGCGAGAGTTCAAGGCATTCACAAGCATCATCAGGAAATAAAGAGTGCAGTTGCTTCTACAGTCATGCATCCAGCACCCAAATGAGACAGTGACCGCATACGTAGAAGACATGAAGCGCCTATTTCAACATGCCGATCCTGACACGATGGAAGAGAAGGTGGAGCTTTTGATGAGTGGTGCTAAAGAGGCATTTTTCAGTGGTCTGACCCACAATCCACCGAGGATCGTTGCTGAATTCATCAGCTAAGCGGCTACCATTGAGAAAAACTTGGAAGCACGAGCCCGCCATTTTCCTCGACAGCTCCAAGTGACCTCGACAACCACTCGGATAACATAGCATTTGGAGACAAACTGTGGGACGTCATTCACGAAACTGTACGGGAAGAGCTGCGTTGCTTGTTACCATCTTC